>NW_027195424.1:0-193108 GCF_038502225.1 Cherax quadricarinatus | reverse complement strand
GGGAATCTTGTCAGGCGGGGAATCTTGACTTGCAGGGAATCTTGTCATACAGGGAATCTTGTCATGTAGGGAATCTTGTCCATCATTGAATCTTGTCATGCAGGGAATCTTGTCATGCAGGGAATCTTGTCATGCAGGGAATCTTGTCATGCAGGGAATCTTGTCTTGCAGGGAATCTTGTCATGCAGGGAATCTTGTCATGCAGGGAATCTTTTCATGCAGGGAATCTTGTCATGCACGAAATATTGTTATGCAGGGAATCTTTTCATGCATGGAAACTTGTCATGCAGGGAATCTTGTCAAGCAGGTAATCTTGTCATGCAGGGAATCTTGTCATGCAGGGAATCTTGTTATGCAGGGAATCTTGTCATGTAGGGAATCTTGTCATGCAGGGAATCTTGTCATGCAGGGAATCTTGTTATGCAGGGAATCTTGTCATTCAGGGAATCTTGTCATGCAGGGAATCTTGTCATGCAGGGAATCTTGTCATGCAGGGAATCTTGTCATGCAGGGAATCTTGTCATGCAGGGAATCTTGTCATGCAGGGAATCTTGTCATGCAGGGAATCTTGTCATGCAGGGAATCTTGTCATGCAGGGAATCTTGTCTTGCAGGGAATCTTGTCATGCAGGGAATCTTGTCATGCAGGGAATCTTGTTATGCAGGGAATCTTGTCATGCAGGGAATCTTGTCATGCAGGGAATCTTGTCATGCAGGGAATCTTGTCATGCAGGGAATCTTGTCATGCAGGGAATCTTGTCATGCAGGGAATCTTGTCATGCAGGGAATCTTGTCATGCAGGGAATCTTGTCATGCAGGGAATCTTGTCATGCAGGGAATCTTGTCATGCAGGGAATCTTGTCATGCAGGGAATCTTGTCATGCAGGGAATCTTGTCATGCAGGGAATCTTGTCATGCAGGGAATCTTGTCATGCAGGGAATCTTGTCATGCAGGGAATCTTGTCATGCAGGGAATCTTGTCATGCAGGGAATCTTGTCATGCAGGGAATCTTGTCATGCAGGGAATCTTGTCATGCAGGGAATCTTGTCATGCAGGGAATCTTGTCATGCAGGGAATCTTGTCATGCAGGAATCTTGTCATGCAGGGAATCTTGTCATGCAGGGAATCTTGTCATGCAGGGAATCTTGTCATGCAGGGAATCTTGTCATGCAGGGAATCTTGTCATGCAGGGAATCTTGTCATGCAGGGAATCTTGTCATGCAGGGAATCTTGTCATGCAGGGAATCTTGTCATGCAGGGAATCTTGTCATGCAGGGAATCTTGTCATGCAGGGAATCTTGTCATGCAGGGAATCTTGTCATGCAGGGAATCTTGTCATGCAGGGAATCTTGTCATGCAGGGAATCTTGTCATGCAGGGAATCTTGTCATGCAGGGAATCTTGTCATGCAGGGAATCTTGTCATGCAGGGAATCTTGTCATGCAGGGAATCTTGTCATGCAGGGAATCTTGTCATGCAGGGAATCTTGTCATGCAGGGAATCTTTTCATGCATGGAATCTTGTCATGCAGGGAATTTTGTCATGCAGGGAATCTTGTCATGCAGGGAATCTTGTCATGCAGAGAATCTTGTCATGCAGGGAATCTTGTCATGCAAGGAATCTTGTTATGCAGGGAATCATGTTATGCAGGGAATCTTGTCATGCAGGGAATCTTGTCATGCAAGGAATCTTGTTATGCAGGGAATCTTGTCATGCAGGGAATCTTGTCATGCAGGGAATCTTGTCCTTCAGGGAATCTTGTCATGCAGGGAATCTTGTTGTTCAGGAAATCTTGTCATGCAGGAATCTTGTTATGCAGGGAATCTTGTCATGCAGGGAATCTTGTCATTTAAGGAATCTTGTAATGCAGGGAATCTTGTCATGTAGGGAATCTTGTCATGCAGGAATCTTGTTATGCAGGGAATCTTGTCATGCAGGGAATCTTGTCATTCAAGGAATCTTGTTATACAGGGAATCTTGTCCTTCAGAGAATCTTGTCATGAAAGGAATCTTGTGATGCTGATAATCTTGTCATGCAGGGAATCTTGTCATGTAGGGAATCTTTTCCAACAGGGAATCTTGTCATGCTGGAAATATTGTTATGCAGGGAATCTTGTCATTTAAGGAATCTTGTAATGCAGGGAATCTTGTCCTTCTGGGAATCTTGTCATGCAAGGAATCTTGTGATGCTGAGAATCTTGTCATGCAGGGAATCTTGTCATGTAGGGAATCTTGTCCTTCAGTTAATCTTGTCATGCAGGAAATATTGTTATGCAGGGAATCTTGTCAAGCAGGGAATCTTGTCATGCAGGGAATCTTGTCATGCAGGGAATCATGTTCTTCAATGAATTTTGTCATGCAGGGATTCTTGTCATGCAAGGAATCTTGTTCTTGGGCAAATCTTGTCATGCACGGAAGCTTGTCATGCAGGGAATCTTGTCATGCAGGGAATTATGTCATGCAGAGAATCTTGTGATGCAGGGAATATTGTGATGTTGGAAATCTTGTAATGCAGGGAATCTTGTCATGCAGGAAATATTGTTATGCAGGGAATCTTGTCATGAAGGGAATCTTGTCATGCAGGGAATCTTGTCATGCAGGAAATATTGTTATGCAGGGAATCTTGTCATGAAGGGAATCTTGTCATGCAGGGAATCTCGTCATGTAGGGAATCTTGTCATGTACGGAATCTTGTCATGCAGGGAATCTTGTCATGCAGGGAATCTTGTTATGCACGGAATCTTGTAATGCAGGGAATCTTGTCATGCAGGGAATCTTGTCATTCACGGAATCTTGTCATGCAGGGAATCTTGTCATGCACGGAATCTTTTCATGCAGGGAATCTTGTCATGCAGGGAATCTTGTCATGAAGGGAATCTTGTCATGTAGGGAATCTTGTCATGCAGGGAATCTTGTCATACAGAGAATCTTGTCATGCAGGCAATCTTGGCATGAAGGGAATCTTGGCATGCAGGGAATCTTGTTATGCAGGGAATCTTGTCCTTCAGAGAATCTTGTCATGCAGGAAATCTTGTCATGCAGGAAATCTTGTCATGCAGTGAATCTTGTCATGCAGGGAATCTTGTTATGCAGGGAATCTTGTCATGCAGGGAATCTTGTCATGCAGGGAATCTTGTTATGCAAAGAATCTTGTCATGCAGGGAATCTTGCCATGCATGGAATCTTGTCATGCAGGGAATCTTGTCATGCAGGGTATCTTGTCATGCAGGGAATCTTGTCCTTCAGGGAATCTTGTCATGCAGGGAATCTTGTTGTTCAGGGAATCTTGTCATGCAGGGAATCCTGTGATGCAGGGAATCTTGTGATGCACGGAATCTTGATACAGGGAATCTTGCCCTTCAGGGAATCTTGTGATGCAGGAATTATTGTTATGCAGGGAATCTTGTCATGCAGTTAATCTTGTCATACAGAGAATTTTGTCATGCAGGCAATCTTGGCATGAAGGGAATCTTGTCATGCAGGGAATCTTGTCATGCAGGGAATCTTGTCATACAGGGAATCTTGCCATGCAGGGAATCTTGTCATGCAGAGAATCTTTTCATGCAGGACAACTTGTTATGCAGGGAATCTTGTCATGCATTGAATCTCGTCATGTAGAGAATCTTGTCATGTAGGGAATCTTGTCATGGAGGAATCTTGTCATGCAGGGAATCTTGTCATGTAGGGAATCTTTTCATGGAGGAATCTTGTCATGCAGGAAATATTGTCATGCAAGGAATCTTGTTCTTCAGGGAATCTTGTCATGCAGGGAGACTTGTTATGCAGGGAATCTTGTCATTCAGGGAATCTTGTCATGCAGGGAATCTTGTCATGCAGAGAATCTTGTCATTAAAGGAATATTGTTATGCAGGGAATCTTGTCATGCAGGGAATCTTGTCATGCAGGGAATCTTGTCATGCAGGGAATCTTGTCATGCAGAGAATCTTGACTTGCAGGGAATCTTGTCATACAGGGAATCTTGTCATGTAGGGAATCTTGTCCATCATTGAATCTTGTTATGCAGGGAATCTTGTCATGCAGGGAATCTTGTCATGCAGGGAATCTTGTCATGCACGGATTCTTGTCATGCAGGGAATCTTGTAATGCAGGGAATCTTGTCATGCAGGAAATATTGTAATGCAGGGAATCTTATCATGCAGGGAATCTTGTCATGCAGGGAATCTTGTCATGCAGGGAATCTTGTCATGCTGGTAATCTTGTCATGCAGGGAATCTTGTTTTGCAGTGAATCTTGTCATGCAGGGAATATTGTTATGCAGTTAATCTTGTCATGCAGGGATTCTTGTCATGCAAGGAATCTCGTCATGTAGGGAATCTTGTCATGCAGGGATTCTTGTCATGCAGGAAATCTTGTCATGCAGGGAATATTGTTATGCAGTTAATCTTGTCATGCAGGGATTCTTGTCATGCAGGGAATCTTGTCATGCAGGGAATCTTGTCATGCAGGGAATCTTGTCATGCAGGGAATCTTGTCATGCAGGGAATCTTGTCATACAGAGAATCTTGTCATGCAGGCAATCTTGGCATGAAGGGAATCTTGGCATGCAGGGAATCTTGTTATGCAGGGAATCTTGTTCTTCTGAGAATCTTGTCATGCAGGAAATCTTGTCATGCAGGAAATCTTGTCATGCAGTGAATCTTGTCATGCAGGGAATCTTGTTATGCAGGGATTCTTGTCATGCATGGAATCTTGCCATGCATGGAATCTTGTCATGCAGGGAATCTTGTTATGCAGGGAATCTTGCCATGCATGGAATCTTTTCATGCAGGGAATCTTGTCATGCAGGGTATCTTGTCATGCAGGGAATCTTGTCCTTCAGGGAATCTTGTCATGCAGGGAATCTTGTTGGTCAGGGAATCTTGTCATGCAGGGAATCTTGTCATGCAGGGAATCTTGTCATGCAGGGAATCTTGTCATGCAGGGAATCTTGTCATGCAGGGAATATTGTCATGCAGGGAATCTTGTCATGCAGTTAATCTTGTCATGCAGGGAATCTTGTCATGCAGGGAATCTTGTCATGCAGGGAATCTTGTCATGCAGGGAATCTTGTCATGCAGGGAATCTTGTCATGCAGGGAATCTTGTCATGCAGGGAATCTTGTCATGCAGGGAATCTTGTCATGCAGGGAATCTTGTCATGCAGGGAATCTTGTCATGTAGGGAATCTTGTCATGCAGGGAATCTTGTCATGCAGGGAATCTTGCCATGCAGGGAATCTTGTTATGCAGGGAATCTTGTCATGCAGGAAATATTGTTATGCAGGGAATCTTGTCATGCAGGGAATCTTGTCATGCAGGAATCTTGTTATGCAGGGAATCTTGTCATGCAGGGAATCTTGTCATTTAAGGAATCTTGTAATGCAGGGAATCTTGTCCTTCTGGGAATCTTGTCATGCAAGGAATCTTGTGATGCTGAGAATCTTGTCATGCAGGGAATCTTGTCATGTAGGGAATCTTGTCATGCAGGGAATCTTGTCATGCAGGGAATCTTGTCATGCAGGGAATCTTGTCAAGCAGGGAATCTTGTCATGCAGGGAATCTTGTCATGCAGGGAATCTTGTCATGCAGGGAATCTTGTCATGCAGGGAATCTTTTCATGCAGGGAATCTTGTCATGCAGGGAATCTTGTCATGCAGGGAATCTTGTCATGCAGGGAATCTTGTCATGCAGGGAATCTTGTCATGCAGGGAATCTTGTCATGCAGGGAATTTTGACATGCAGGGAATCTTGTCATGCAGGGAATATTGTCATGCAGGGAATCTTGTAATGCAGGGAATCTTGTCATGCAGGGAATCTTGTCATGCAGGGAATCTTGTCATGCAGTGAGTCTTGTCATGCAGGGAATCTTGTCGTTCAGGGAATCTTGTCATGCATGGAAACTTGTCATGCAGGGAATCTTGTCATACAGGGAATCTTGTCATGCAGGAAATCTTGTCATGCAGGAAATCTTGTCATGCAGGGAATCTTGTCATGCAGGAAATATTGTTTTGCAAGGAATCTTGTCATGCAGGGAATCTTGTCATGCAGGGAATCTTGTCATGCAGGGAATCTTGTTATGCAGGGAATCTTGTCATGCAGGGAATCTTGCCATGCGTGGAATCTTGTCTCGCTGGGAATCTTGTCATGCAGGGAATCTTGTCATGCAGGGAATCTTGTCCTTCAGGGAATCTTGTCATGCAGGAAATATTGTAATGCAGGGAATCTTGTCTTGAAGGGAATCTTGTCTTGAAGGGAATCTTTTAATGCACCGAATCTTGTCATGCACGGAATCTTTTCATGCAGGGAATCTTGTCATGCAGGGAATCTTATCATGCAGGAAATCTTGTCATGCAGGGAATCTTGTCATGGAGGGAATCTTGTCATGCAGGGAATCTTGTAATGCAGGGAATCTTGTCATGCAGGGAATCTTGTCATGCAGGGAATCTTGTCATGCAGGGAATCTTGTCATGCAGGGAATCTTGTCATGCAGGGAATCTTGTCATGCAGGGAATCTTGTCATGCAGGGAATCTTGACATGCTGGGAATCTTGTCATGCAGGGAATCTTGTAATGCAGGGAATCTTTTCATGCAGGGAATCTTGTCATGCAGGGAATCTTGTCATGCAGGGAATCTTGTCATGCAGGGAATCTTGTCATGCAGGGAATCTTGTCATGCAGGGAATATTGTCATGCAGGGAATCTTGTCATGCAGGGAATCTTGTCATGCAGGGAATCTTGTCATGCAGAGAATCTTGTCATGCAGGGAATCTTGTCATGCAGGGAATCTTGTCATGCAGGGAATCTTGTTATGCAGGGAATCTTGTCATGCAGGGAATCTTGTCATGCAGGGAATCTTGTCATGCAGGGAATCTTGTCATGCAGGGAATCTTGTCATGCAGGGAATCTTTTCATGCAGGGAATCTTGTCATGCAGGGAATCTTGTCATGCAGGGAATCTTGTCATGCAGGCAATCTTGTCATGAAGGGAATCTTCTCATGCAGGGAATCTTCTCATGCAGGGAATCTTATCATGCAGGGAATCTTATCAAGCAATGAATCTTGTCATGCAGGGAATCTTGCCAAGCAGGGAATCTTGTTATGCAGGGAATCTTGTCATGCAGGGAATCTTGCCATGCAGGGAATCTTGTCATGCAGGGAATTTTGTCATGCAGGAAATATTGTTATGCAGGTAATCTTGTCATGCAGGGAATCTTGTCATGCAGGGAAACTTGTCATCCAGGGAATCTTGTCATGCAGGGAATCTTGTCATGCAGGGAATCTTGTCATGCAGGGAATCTTGTCATGCAGGGAATCTTGTCATGCAGGGAATCTTGTCATGCAGGGAATCTTGTCATGCAGGGAATCTTGTCATGCAGGGAATCTTGTCATGCAGGGAATCTTGTCATGCAGGGAATCTTGTTATGCAGGGAATCTTGTCATGCAGGGAATCTTGTCATGCAGGGAATCTTGTCATGCAGGGAATCTTGTCATGCAGGGAATCTTGTCATGCAGGGAATCTTGTCATGCAGGAAATCTTGTCATGCAGGGATCTTGTCATGCACAGAATCTTGTCATGCAGGGAATCTTCTCATGCAGGGAATCTTGTCATGCAGGGAATCTTGTCATGCAGGGAATATTGTCATGCAGGGAATCTTGTCATGCAGGGAATCTTGTCATGCAGGGAATCTTGTCATGCAGGGAATCTTGTCATGCAGGGAATCTTGTCATGCAGGGAATCTTGTCATGCAGGGAATCTTGTCATGCAGGGAATCTTGTCATGCAGGGAATCTTGTCATGCAGGGAATCTTGTCATGCAGGGAATCTTGTCATGCAGGGAATCTTGTCATGCAGGGAATCTTGTCATGCAGGGAATCTTGTCATGCAGGGAATCTTGTCATGCAGGGAATCTTGTCATGCAGGGAATCTTGTCATGCAGGGAATCTTGTCATGCAGGGAATCTTGTCATGCAGGGAATCTTGTCATGCAGGGAATCTTGTCATGCAGGGAATCTTGTCATGCAGGGAATCTTGTCATGCAGGGAATCTTGTCATGCAGGGAATCTTGTCATGCAGGGAATCTTGTCATGCAGGGAATCTTGTCATGCAGGGAATCTTGTCATGCAGGGAATCTTGTCATGCAGGGAATCTTGTCATGCAGGGAATCTTGTCATGCAGGGAATCTTGTCATGCAGGGAATCTTGTCATGCAGGGAATCTTGTCATGCAGGGAATCTTGTCATGCAGGGAATCTTGTCATGCAGGGAATCTTGTCATGCAGGGAATCTTGTCATGCAGGGAATCTTGTCATGCAGGGAATCTTGTCATGCAGGGAATCTTGTCATGCAGGGAATCTTGTCATGCAGGGAATCTTGTCATGCAGGGAATCTTGTCATGCAGGGAATCTTGTCATGCAGGGAATCTTGTCATGCAGGGAATCTTGTCATGCAGGGAATCTTGTCATGCAGGGAATCACGTCATGCAGGGAATCTTGTCATGCAGGGAATCTTGTTATGCAGGGAATCTTGTCATGCAGGGAATCTTGTCATGCAGGGAATCTTGTCATGCAGGGAATCTTGTCATGCAGGGAATTTTGTCATGCATGGAATCTTGTTATGCAGGGAATCACGTCATGCAGGGAATCTTGTCATGCAGTTAATCTTCTCATGCAGGGATTCTTGTCATGCAGGGAATCTTGTCATGCAGGGAATCTTGTCATGCAGGGAATCTTGATATGCAGGGAATCTTGTCATGCAGGGAATCATGACATGCAGGGTATCTTGTCATGCAGGGAATTATGTCATGAAGGGAATCTTGTCATGCAGGGATCTTGTCATGCAGGGAGACTTGTCATGCAGGGAATCTTGTCATTCAGGGAATCTCGTTATGCAGGGAATCTTGTCATGCAGGGAATCTTGTTATTCAGAGAATCTTGTCATGCAGGGAATCTTGTCATTCAGGGAATCTTGTCATGCTGGAAATATTGTTATGCAGGGAATCTTGTCATGCAGGGAATCTTGTCATGCAGGGAATCTTGTCATGCAGGGAATCTTGTCAAGCAGGGAATCATGTTCTTCAATGAATTTTGTTATGCAGGGAATCTTGTCATGCAAGGAATCTTGTCATGCAGGAATCTTGTTATGCATGGAATCTTGTCATGCAGGGAATCTTGTCATTCAAGGAATCTTGTTATACAGGGAATCTTGTCATGCAGGGAATCTTGTCATTCAAGGAATCTTGTTATACAGGGAATCTTGTCATGCACGGAATCTTGTCATGCAGGGAATCTTGTCATGCACGGAATTTTGTCATGCAGGGAATCTTGTCATGCAGGGAATCTTGTCATGCAGGGAATCTTGTCATGCAGGGAATCATGTTATGCAGGGATTCTTGTAATGCAGGGAATCTTGTCATGCAGGGAATCTTGTCATGCAGGGAATCTTGTCAAGCAGGTAATCTTGTCATGCAGGGAATCTTGTCATGCAGGGAATCTTGTCGTGCAGGGAATCTTGTCATGGAGGTAATCTTGTCATGCAGGGATTTTCGTCATGTAGGGAATCTTGTTATGAAGGGAATCTTGTCCTTCAGGGAATCTTGTCATGCAGGGAATCTTGTCATGCAGGGAATCTTGTCATGCAGGAAATCTTGTTATGCAGGGAATCTTGTCATGCAGGGAATCTTGTCATGCAGGGAATCTTGTCATGCAGGGAATCTTGTCATGCAGGGAATCTTGTCATGCAGGGAATCTTGTCATGCAGGGAATCTTGTCATGCAGGGAATCTTGTCATGCAGGGAATCTTGTCATGCAGGGAATCTTGTCATGCAGGGAATCTTGTCATGTAGGGAATCTTGTCATGCAGGGAATCTTGTCATGCAGGGAATCTTGTCATGCAGGGAATCTTGTCATGCAGGGAATCTTGTCATGCAGGGAATCTTGTTATGCAGGGAATCTTGTCATGCAGGGAATCTTGTCATGCAGGGAATCTTGTCATGCAGGGAATCTTGTCATGCAGGGAATCTTGTCATGCAGGGAATCTTGTCATGCAGAGAATCTTGTCATGCAGGGAATCTTGTCATGCAGGGAATCTTGTCATGCAGGGAATCTTGTCATGCAGGGAATCTTGTCATGCAGGGAATCTTGTCATGCAGGGAATCTTGTCATGCAGGGAATCTTGTCATGCAGTGAGTCTTGTCATGCAGGGAATCTTGTCGTTCAGGGAATCTTGTCATGCAGGGAATCTTGTCATACAGGGAATCTTGTCATGCAGGGAACTTGTTATGCAGAGAATCTTGTCATGCAGGGAATCTTGTCATTAAGGGAATCTTGTTATGCAGGGAATCTTGTCATGCAGTGATTCACTTCATGCAGGGAATCTTGTCATGCAGAGAATCTTGTCATGCAGGTAATCTTCTGATGATAGGAATTTTGTCTTGCAGGGAATCTTGTCATGCAGGGAATCTTGTCATGCAGGAAATATTGTTATGCAGGGAATCTTGTCATGCAGGGAATCTTGTCATGCAGGGAATCTTGTCATGCAGGGAATCTTGTCATGCAGGGAATCTTGTCATGCAGGGAATCTTGTCATGCAGGGAATCTTGTCATGCAGGGAATCTTGTCATGCAGGGAATCTTGTCATGCAGGGAATCTTGTCCTTCAAGGAATCTTATCATGCACGGAATCTTGTCATGCAGGGAATCTTGTCATGCAGGGAATCTTGTTATGCAGGGAATCTTGTCATGCAGGGAATCTTGTCATGCAGGGAATCTTGTCATGCAGGGAATCTTGTCATGCAGGGAATCTTGTCATGCAGGGAATCTTGTCATGCAGGGAATCTTGTCATGCAGGGAATCTTGTCATGCAGGGAATATTGTCTTGCAGGGAATCTTGTCATGCAGGGAATCTTGTCATGCAGGGAATCATGTCATGCAGGGACTCTTGTCATGCAGGGAATATTGTTATGCAGGGAATCTTGTCATGCAGGGAATCTTGTCATTCAGGGAATCTCGTTATGCAGGGAATCTTGTCATGCAGGAAATCTTGTCCTTCAAGTAATCTTTTCGTGCACGGAATTTTGTCATGTAGGGAATCTTGTCATGCAGGAAATATTGTTATGCAGGGAATCTTGTCATGCAGGGAATCTTATCAAGCAAGGAATCTTGTAATGCAGGGAATTTTGTCATGCAGTGAATCTTGTCATGCAGGGAATCTTGTCATGCAGGGATTCTTGTCATGCAGGGAATCTTGTCATGCAGGGAATCTTGTCCTTCAAGGAATCTTATCCTGCACGGAATCTTGCCATGCAGGGAATCTTGTCATGCAGGAAATATTGTTATGCAGGGAATCTTGTCATGCAGGGAATCTTTTCATGCAGGGAATCTTGTTATGCAGGGAATCTTGTCATGCAGGGAATCTTGTCATGAAGGGAATCTTGGCAAGAATCTTGTCATGCAAGGAATCGTGTCATGCAGGGAATCTTGTCATGCAGGGAATCTTGTCATGCAGGGAATCTTGTCATGCAGGGAATCAATGCAGGGAATCTTGTCATGCAGGGAATCTTGTCATGCAGGAAATATTGTCATGCAAGGAATCTTGTCATGCAGGGAATCTTGTCATGCAGGGAATCTTGTCATGCAGGGAATCATGTTATGCATGGATTCTTGTAATGCAGGGAATCTTGTCATGCAGGGAATCTTGTCATGCAGGGAATCTTGTCATGCAGGTAATCTTGTCATGCAGGGAATCTTGTCATGCAGGGAATCTTGTCATGCAGGGAATCTTGTCATGCAGGGAATCTTGTCATGCAGGGAATCTTGTCCTTCAAGGAATCTTGTTATGCAGGGAATCTTGTCATTCAGGGAATCTTGTCATGCAGGGAATCTTGTAATTGCAGGGAATCTTGTCATGCAGGGAATCTTATCATGCAGGGAATCTTGACATGCAGGGAATCTTGTCTTGCAGGGAATCTTGTCATGCAGGGTATCTTGTAATGCAGGGAATCTTGTCATGCAGGGAAACTTGTCATGCAGGGAATCTTGTTATGCAGGGAATCTTGCCATGCAGGGAATCTTGTCATGCAGGAAATATTGTTATGCAGTTAATCTTGGCATGCAGGGATTCTTGTCATAACGGGAATCTTGTCATGCAGGGAATCTTGTAATTGCAGGGAATCATGTCATGCAGGGAATATTGTCATGCAGGGAATCTTGACATGCAGGGAATCTTGTCATGCAGGGAATCTTGACATGCAGGGAATCTTGTCATGCAGGGAATATTGTCATGCAGGGAATCTTGACATGCAGGGAATCTTGTCATGCAGGGAATCTTGACATGCAGGGAATCTTGTCATGCAGGGAATCTTGTCATGCAGGGGAGCTTGTCATGCAGGGAATCTTATCATGCATGGATCTTGTCATGCAGGGAATCTTGTCATGAAGGTAATCTTCTCATGCAGGGAATCTTATCATGCAGGGAATCTTGTCAAGCAGGGAATCTTGTTATGCATGGAATCTTGTCATGCAGGGAATCTTGCCATGCAGGGAATCTTGTCATGCAGTGAATCTTGTCATGCAGGAAATATTGTTATGCAGGAAATCTTGTCATGCAGGGAATCTTGTCATGCATGGAATCTTGTCATGTAAGAATCTTGTCATGCAGGGAATCTTGTCATGCAGGGAATCTTGTCATGCAGGGAATCTTGTCATGCAGGGAATCTTGTCATGCAGGGAATCTTGTCATGCAGGGAATCTTGTCATGCAGGGAATCTTGTCATGCAGGGAATCTTGTCATGCAGGGAATCTTGTCATGCAGGGAATCTTGTCATGCAGGGAATCTTGTCATGCAGGGAATCTTGTCATGCAGGGAATCTTGTCATGCAGGGAATCTTGTCATGCAGGGAATCTTGTCATGCAGGGAATCTTGTCATGCAGGGAATCTTGTCATGCAGGGAATCTTGTCATGCAGGGAATCTTGTCATGCAGGGAATCTTGTCATGCAGGGAATCTTGTCATGCAGGGAATCTTGTCATGCAGGGAATCTTGTCATGCAGGGAATCTTGTCATGCAGGAATCTTGTCATGCAGGGAATCTTGTCATGCAGGGAATCTTGTCATGCAGGGAATCTTGTCATGCAGGGAATCTTGTCATGCAGGGAATCTTGTCATGCAGGGAATCTTGTCATGCAGGGAATCTTGTCATGCAGGGAATCTTGTCATGCAGGGAATCTTGTCATGCAGGGAATCTTGTCATGCAGGGAATCTTGTCATGCAGGGAATCTTGTCATGCAGGGAATCTTGTCATGCAGGGAATCTTGTCATGCAGGGAATCTTGTCATGCAGGGAATCTTGTCATGCAGGGAATCTTGTCATGCAGGGAATCTTGTCATGCAGGGAATCTTGTCATGCAGGGAATCTTGTCATGCAGGGAATCTTGTCATGCAGGGAATCTTGTCATGCAGGGAATCTTGTCATGCAGGGAATCTTGTCATGCAGGGAATCTTGTCATGCAGGGAATCTTGTCATGCAGGGAATCTTGTCATGCAGGGAATCTTGTCATGCAGGGAATCTTGTCATGCAGGGAATCTTGTCATGCAGGGAATCTTGTCATGCAGGGAATCTTGTCATGCAGGGAATCTTGTCATGCAGGGAATCTTGTCATGCAGGGAATCTTGTCATGCAGGGAATCTTGTCATGCAGGGAATCTTGTCATGCAGGGAATCTTGTCATGCAGGGAATCTTGTCATGCAGGGAATCTTGTCATGCAGGGAATCTTGTCATGCAGGGAATCTTGTCATGCAGGGAATCTTGTCATGCAGGGAATCTTGTCATGCAGGGAATCTTGTCATGCAGGGAATCTTGTCATGCAGGGAATCTTGTCATGCAGGGAATCTTGTCATGCAGGGAATCTTGTCATGCAGGGAATCTTGTCATGCAGGGAATCTTGTCATGCAGGGAATCTTGTCATGCAGGGAATCTTGTCATGCAGGAAATATTGTTATGCAGTTAATCTTGGCATGCAGGGTTTCTTGTCATGCAGGGAATATTGTCATGCAGGGAATCTTGTAATTGCAGGGAATCATGTCATGCAGAGAATATTGTCATGCAGGGAATCTTGAAATGCAGGGAATCTTGTCATGCAGGGAATCTTGTCATGCAGGGAATCTTGTCATGCAGGAGAGCTTGTCATGCAGGGAATCTTGTCATGTAGGGAATCTTGTCATGCAGGAATCTTGTCATGCAGGAAATCTTGTCATGAATGGAATCTTGTCATGCAGGAATCTTGTAATGCAGGGAATCTTGTCATATAAGGAATCTTGTCATGCAGGAATCTTGTTATGCAGGGAATCTTGTCATGCAGGGAATCTTGTCCTTCAATGAATCTTGTTATGCAGGGAATCTTGTCATTCATGGAATCTTGTCATCCAAGGAATCTTTTGATGCTGAGAATCTTGTCACCCAAGGAATTTTGTGATGCTGAGAATCTTGTCATGCAAGGAATCGTGTCATGCAGGGAATCTTGTCCTTCATTAATTCTTGTCATGCAGGAAATATTGTTATGCAGGGAATCTTGTCATGCAGAGAATCTTGTCATGCAGGGAATCTTGTCATGCAGGGAATTTTGTCTTGCAGGGAATCTTGTCATGCAGGGAATCTTGTCATGCAGGGAATCTTGTCATTTAGGGAATCTTGTCCTTCATTAAATCTTGTCATGCAGGAAATCTTGTCATGCAGGGAATCTTGTCATGCAGGGAATCTTGTTATGCAGGGAATCTTGTCATGCAGGGAATCTTGTCATGCAGGGAATCTTGTCATGCAGGGAATCTTGTTATGCAGGGAATCTTGTCATGCAGGGAATCTTGTCATGCAGGGAATCTTGTCATGCAGGGAATCTTGTCATGCAGGGAATCTTGTCATGCAGGGAATCTTGTCATGCAGGGAATCTTGTCATACAGGGAATCTTGTCATGCAGGGAATCTTGTCATGCAGGGAATCTTGTCATGCAGGGAATCTTGTCATGCAGGGAATCTTGTCATGCAGGGAATCTTGTCATGCAGGGAATCTTGTCATGCATGGAATCTTGTCATGCAGGGAATCTTGTCATGCAGGGAATCTTGTCATGCAGGGAATCTTGTCATGCAGGGAATCTTGTCATGCAGGGAATCTTGTCATGCAGGGAATCTTGTCATGCAGGGAATCTTGTCATGCAGGGAATCTTGTCATGCAGGGAATCTTGTCATGCAGGGAATCTTGTCATGCAGGGAATCTTGTCATGCAGGGAATCTTGTCATGCAGGGAATCTTGTCATGCAGGGAATCTTGTCATGCAGGGAATCTTGTCATGCAGGGAATCTTGTCATGCAGGGAATCTTGTCATGCAGGGAATCTTGTCATGCAGGGAATCTTGTCATGCAGGGAATCTTGTCATGCAGGGAATCTTGTCATGCAGGGAATCTTGTCATGCAGGGAATCTTGTCATGCAGGGAATCTTGTCATGCAGGGAATCTTGTCATGCAGGGAATCTTGTCATGCAGGGAATCTTGTCATGCAGGGAATCTTGTCATGCAGGGAATCTTGTCATGCAGGGAATCTTGTCATGCAGGGAATCTTGTCATGCAGGGAATCTTGTCATGCAGGGAATCTTGTCATGCAGGGAATCTTGTCATGCAGGGAATCTTGTCATGCAGGGAATCTTGTCATGCAGGAATCTTGTCATGCAGGGAATCTTGTCATGCAGGGAATCTTGTCATGCAGGGAATCTTGTCATGCAGGGAATCTTGTCATGCAGGGAATCTTGTCATGCAGGGAATCTTGTCATGCAGGGAATCTTGTCATGCAGGGAATCTTGTCATGCAGGGAATCTTGTCATGCAGGGAATCTTGTCATGCAGGGAATCTTGTCATGCAGGGAATCTTGTCATGCAGGGAATCTTGTCATGCAGGGATTCTTGTCATGCAGGGAATCTTGTCATGCATGGAATCTTGTCCTTCAAGGAATCTTATCCTGCACGGAATCTTGTCATGCAGGGAATCTTGTCATGCAGGAAATATTGTTATGCAGGGAATCTTGTCAAGCAGAGAATCATGTCATGCAGGGATTCTTCTCATGCTGGGAATTTTGTCTTGCAGGGAATCTTATCATGCAGGGAATCTTGTCATGCAGGGAATCTTGACATGCAGGGAATCTTGTCATGCAGGGAATCTTGTCATGCAGGGAATTTTGTCATGCAGGGAATCTTGTCATGCAGGGAATCTTGTCATGCAGGGAATCTTGTCATGCAGGGAATCTTGTCATGTAGGGAGTCTTTCCATGCAGGGAATCTTGTCATGCAAGTAATCTTGTTATGCAGGGAATCTTGTCATGCAGGGATTCTTGTCATGCAGGGAATCTTGTCATGCAGGGAATCTTGATATGCAGGGAATCTTGTCATGCAGGGAATCTTGACATGCAGGATATCTTGTCTTGCAGGGAATTATGTCATGCAGGGAATCTTGTCGTGCAGGGAATCTTGTCATTTAGGGAATCTTGTCATGCATGGAATTTCGTCATGTAGGGAATCTTGTTATGCAGGGAATCTTGTCCTTCAGGGAATCTTGTCATGCAGGGAATCTTGTCATGCAGTTAATCTTGTCATGCAGTGAGTCTTGTCATGCTGGGAATCTTGTTATACAAGGAATCTTGTTCTTCAGGGAATCTTGTTATGCAGGGAAACTTGTCAAGCAGGGAATCTTGTCAAGCAGGGAATCTTGTCATGCAGGGAATCTTGTCATGCAGGGAATCTTGTCATGCAGGGAATCTTGTCATGCAGGGAATCTTGTCATGCACGGAAACTTGTCATGCAGGGAATCTTGTCATTCAGGGAATCTTGTCATGCAGGGAATCTTGTCATGCAGGGAATCTTGTCATGCAGGGAATATTGTCAAGCAAGGAATCTTGTAATGTAGGGAATCTTATCATGCAGGGAATCTTGTCATGCAGGGAATCTTGTCATGTAAAGATTCTTGTCATACAGGAAATCTTGTCATGCAGGGAATCTTTTCATGCAGGGAATCATGTTATGCAGGGATTTTTGTCATGCAGGCAATCTTGTCATGCAGGGAATCTTGCCATGCAGAGAATCTTGTCATGCAGGGAATTTTGTCATGCTGGAAATATTGCTATGCAGGGAATCTTGTCATGCAGGGAATCTTGTCATGCAGGGAATCTTGTCCTTCAGTGAATCTTGTCATGCAGGGAATCTTGTCATGCAGGGAATCTTGTCATGCAGGGTATCTTGTCATGCAGGGAATCTTGTCATGCAGGGAATCTTGTCATGCAGGGAATTTTGACATGCAGGGAATCTTGTCATGCAGGGAATATTGTCATGCAGGGAATCTTGTCATGCAGGGAATCTTGTCATGCAGGGAATCTTGTCATGCAGGGAATCTTGTCATGCAGGGAATCTTGTCATGCAGGGAATCTTGTCATGCAGGAAATCTTGTCATGCAGGGAATCTTGTCATGCAGGGAATCTTGTCATGCAGGGAATCTTGTCATGCAGGGAATCTTGTCATGCAGGGAATCTTGTCATGCAGGGAATCTTGTCATGCAGGGAATCTTGTCATGCAGGGAATCTTGTCATGCACGGAATCTTGTCATGCAGGGAATCTTGTCATGCAGGGAATCTTGTCATGCAGGGAATCTTGTCATGCAGGGAATCTTGTCATGCAGGGAATCTTGTCATGCAGAGAATCTTGTCATGCAGGGAATCTCGTCATGCAGGGAATCTTGTCATGCAGGTAATCTTGTTATGCAGGGAATCTTGTCATGCAGGGAATCTTGTCATGCAGGGAATCTTGGCATGCAGGGAATCTTGTCATGCAGGGAATCTTGTCATGCAGGGAATCTTGTCATGCAGGGAATCTTGTCATGCAGGGAATCTTGTCATGCAGGGAATCTTGTCATGCAGGGAATCTTGTCATGCAGGGAATCTTGTCATGCAGGGAATCTTGTCATGCAGGGAATCTTGTCATGCAGGGAATCTTGTCATGCAGGGAATCTTGTCATGCAGGGAATCTTGTCATGCAGGGAATCTTGTCATGCAGGGAATCTTGTCATGCAGGGAATCTTGTCATGGGAATCTTGTCATGCAGGGAATCTTGTCATGCAGGGAATCTTGTCATGCAGGGAATCTTGTCATGCAGGGAATCTTGTCATGCAGGGAATCTTGTCATGCAGGGAATCTTGTCATGCAGGGAATCTTGTCATGCAGGGAATCTTGTCATGCAGGGAATCTTGTCATGCAGGGAATCTTGTCATGCAGGGAATCTTGTCATGCAGGGAATCTTGTCATGCAGGAATCTTGTCATGCAGGGAATCTTGTCATGCAGGGAATCTTGTCATGCAGGGAATCTTGTCATGCAGGGAATCTTGTCATGCAGGGAATCTTGTCATGCAGGGAATCTTGTCATGCAGGGAATCTTGTCATGCAGGGAATCTTGTCATGCAGGGAATCTTGTTATGCAGGGAATCTTCTCATGCAGGGAATCTTGTCATACAGTGAATCTTGTTATGCAGGGAATCTTGTCAAGCAGGGAATCTTGCCATGCAGAGAATCTTGTCCTGAAGGGAATCTTGCCATGTAGGGAAGCTTGTCATGCAGGGAATCTTGTCATGCAGGGAATCTTGTCCTTCAGGGAATCTTGTCATGCAGGGTATCTTGTTGTTCAGGGAATCTTGTCATGCAGGGAATCTTGTCATGCAGGGAATCTTGTCATGCAGGGAATCTTGTCATGCAGGGAATCTTGTCATGCAGGGAATCTTGTCATGCAGGGAATCTTGTCATGCAGGGAATCTTGTCATGCAGGGAATCTTGTCATGCAGGGAATCTTGTCATGCAGGGAATCTTGTCATGCAGGGAATCTTGTCATGCAGGGAATCTTGTCATGCAGGGAATCTTGTCATGCAGGGAATCTTGTCATGCAGGGAATCTTGTCATGCAGGAATCTTGTCATGCAGGGAATCTTGTCATGCAGGGAATCTTGTCATGCAGGGAATCTTGTCATGCAGGGAATCTTGTCATGCAGGGAATCTTGTCATGCAGGGAATCTTGTCATGCAGGGAATCTTGTCATGCAGGGAATCTTGTCATGCAGGGAATCTTGTCATGCAGGGAATCTTTTCATGCAGGGAATCTTGTCATGCAGGGAATCTTGTCATGCAGGGAATCTTGTCATGCAGAGAATCTTGTCATGCAGGGAATCTTGTCATGCAGGGAATCTTGTCATGCAGGGAATCTTGTCATGCAGGGAATCTTGTCCTTCAGGGAATCTTGTCATGCAGGGAATCTTGTCATGCAGGGAATCTTGTCATGCAGGGAATCTTGTCATGCAGGGAATCTTGTCATGCAGGGAATCTTGTCATGCAGGGAATTTTGACATGCAGGGAATTTTGTCATGCAGGGAATATTGTCATGCAGGGAATCTTGTCATGCAGGTAATCTTGTCATGCAGGGAATTTTGTCATGCAAGGAATCTTGTCATTCTGGGAATCTTTTCATGCAGCGAGTCTTGTCATGCAGGGAATCTTGTCATTCAGGGAATCTTGTCATGCAGGGAATCTTGTCATGCAGGGAATCTTGTCATTAAGGGAATCTTGTTGTGGAGGGATCTTGTTATGCAGGGAATCTTGTCATGCATGGAATCTTGTCATGCAGGGAATCTTGTCATGCAGGAAATATTGTTATGCAGGGAATCTTGTCATGCAGGGAATCTTCTCATGCAGGGAATCTTGTCATGCAGGGAATCTTGTCATGCAGGGAATCTTGTTATGCAGGGAATCTTGTCATGCAGGGAACCTTGTCATGCAGGGAATCTTGTCATGCAAGGAATCTTGTCATGCAGGAAATATTGTTATGGAGGGAATCTTGTCATGCAGGGAACATTGTCATGCAGGGAATCTTGTCATGATGGGAATCTTGTCAAGCAGAGAATCTTTTCATGCAGGGAATCTTGTCATGCAGGGAATCTTGTTATACATGGAATCTCGTCATGCAGGGAATCTTGTCATGCAGGGAATCTTGTTATGCAGGGAATCTTGTCATGCAGGGAATCTTGTCATGCAGGAAATCTTGTCATGCAGGGAATCTTGTCATGCAGGGAATCTTGTTATGCAAGGAATCTTGTCATGCAGGGAATGTTGTCATGCAGGGATTCTTGTCATGCAGGGAATCTTGTCATGCAGGGAATCTTGTCATGCAGGGAATCTTGTCATGCAGGGAATCTTGTTATGCAGGGAATCTTGTCATGCAGGGAATCTTGTCATGCAGGGAATCTTGTCATGCAGGGAATCTTGTCATGCAGGGAATCTTGTCATGCAGGGAATCTTGTCATGCAGGGAATCTTGTCATGCAGGGAATCTTGTCATGCAGGGAATCTTGTCATGCAGGGAATCTTGTCATGCAGGGAATCTTGTCATGCAGGGAATCTTGTCATGCAGGGAATCTTGTCATGCAGGGAATCTTGTCATGCAGGGAATCTTGTCATGCAGGGAATCTTGTCATGCAGGGAATCTTGTCATGCAGGGAATCTTGTCATGCAGGGAATCTTGTCATGCAGGGAATCTTGTCATGCAGGGAATCTTGTCATGCAGGGAATCTTGTCATGCAGGGAATCTTGTCATGCAGGGAATCTTGTCATGCAGGGAATCTTGTCATGCAGGGAATCTTGTCATGCAGGGAATCTTGTCATGCAG
This sequence comes from Cherax quadricarinatus, assembly GCF_038502225.1. Classification (NCBI taxonomy): domain Eukaryota; kingdom Metazoa; phylum Arthropoda; class Malacostraca; order Decapoda; family Parastacidae; genus Cherax; species Cherax quadricarinatus. The sequence continues at coordinate 172,398 of NW_027195424.1, read as the reverse complement.
GGAATCTTGTCATGCAGGGAATCTTGTCATGCAGGGAATCTTGTCATGCAGGGAATCTTGTCATGCAGGGAATCTTGTCATGCAGGGAATCTTGTCATGCAGGGAATCTTGTCATGCAGGGAATCTTGTCATGCAGGGAATCTTGTCATGCAGGGAATCTTGTCATGCAGGGAATCTTGTCATGCAGGGAATCTTGTCATGCAGGGAATCTTGTCATGCAGGGAATCTTGTCATGCAGGGAATCTTGTCATGCAGGGAATCTTGTCATGCAGGGAATCTTGTCATGCAGGGAATCTTGTCATGCAGGGAATCTTGTCATGCAGGGAATCTTGTCATGCAGGGAATCTTGTCATGCAGGGAATCTTGTCATGCAGGGAATCTTGTCATGCAGGGAATCTTGTCATGCAGGGAATCTTGTCATGCAGGGAATCTTGTCATGCAGGGAATCTTGTCATGCAGGGAATCTTGTCATGCAGGGAATCTTGTCATGCAGGGAATCTTGTCATGCAGGGAATCTTGTCATGCAGGGAATCTTGTCATGCAGGGAATCTTGTCATGCAGGGAATCTTGTCATGCAGGGAATCTTGTCATGCAGGGAATCTTGTCATGCAGGGAATCTTGTCATGCAGGGAATCTTGACTTGCAGGGAATCTTGTCATGCAGGGAATCTAGTTATGTAGGGAATCTTGTCCTTCATTGAATCTTGTCATGCAGGGAATCTTGTCATGCAGGGAATCTTGTCATGTAGGGAATCTTGTCATGCAGGGAATCTTGTCATGCAGGGAATCTTGTCATGCAGGGAATCTTGTCATGCAGGGAATCTTGTCATGCAGGGAATCTTGTCATGCAGGGAATCTTGTCATGCAGGGAATCTTGTCATGCAGGGAATCTTGTCATGCAGGGAATCTTGTCATGCAGGGAATATTGTCATGCAGGGAATCTTGTCATTCAGGGAATCTTGTCATGCAGGGAATCTTGTCATGCAGGGAATCTTGTCATGCAGGGAATCTTGTCATGCAGGGAATCTTGACATGAAGGGAATCTTGTCATGCAGGGAATCTTGTCATGCAGGGAATCTTGTCATGCAGGGAATCTTGTCATGCAGGGAATTTTGACATGCAGGGAATCTTGTCATGCAGGGAATATTGTCATGGAGGTAATCTTGTCATGCAGGAAATATTGTTATGCAGGGAATCTTATCATGCAGAGAATCTCGTCATGCAAGGAGTCTTGTCCTACAGGGAATCTTGTCATGCTGGTAATCTTGTCATGCAGGGAATCTTGTTTTGCAGGGAATCTTGTCATGCAGGGAATATTGTTATGCAGTTAATCTTGTCATGCTTGTCAGGGAATCTTGTCATGCAGGGAATCTTGTCATGCAGGGAATCTTGTCATGCAGGGAATCTTGTCATGCAGGGAATCTTGTCATGCAGGGAATCTTGTCATGCAGGGAATCTTGTCATGCAGGGAATCTTGTCATGCAGGGAATCTTGTCATGCAGGGAATCTTGTCATGCAGGGAATCTTGTCATGCAGGGAATCTTGTCATGCAGGGAATCTTGTCATGCAGGGAATCTTGTCATGCAGGGAATCTTGTCATGCAGGGAATCTTGTCATGCAGGGAATCTTGTCATGCAGGGAATCTTGTCATGCAGGGAATCTTGTCATGCAGGGAATCTTGTCATGCAGGGAATCTTGTCATGCAGGGAATTTTGTCATGCAGTGAATCTTGTCATGCAGGGAATATTGTTATGCAGTTAATCTTGTCATGCAGGGTTTCTAGTCATGCAGGGAATCTTGTCATGCAGGGAATCTTCTCATGCAAGGAATCTTTTCATGCAGGGAATCTTGTCATGCAGGGAATCTTGTTATGCAGGGAATCTTGTCATGCAGGGAATCTTGATATGCAGGGAATCTTCTCATGCAGGGAATCTTGACATGCAGGGAATCTTGTCATGCAGGGAATCTTGTCATGAAGGGAATCTTGTCATGCAGGGAATCTTGTCATGCAGGGAGACTTGTTATGCAGGGAATCTTGTCATGAAGGTAATCTTGTCATGCAGGGATCTTTTCATGCAGGGAATCTTGTCCTTCAGGGAATCTTGTGATGCAGATAATATTGTTATGCAGTTAATCTTGACATGCAAGAATTCTTGTCATGCAGGGAATTTTGACATGCAGGGAATCTTGTCATGCAGGGAATCTTGTCATGAAGGGAATTTTGACATGCAGGGAATCTTGTCATGCAGGGAATCTTGTCATGCAGGGAATCTTGTCATGCAGGGAATCTTGTCATGCAGGGAATATTGTCATGGAGGTAATCTTGTCATGCAGGGAATTTTGTCATGCAAGGAATCTTGTCATGCTGGGAATCTTGTCATGCAGTGAGTCTTGTCATGCAGGGAATCTTGTCATTCAGGGAATCTTGTCATGCAGGGAATCTTGTCATGCAGGGAATCTTGTCATTAAGGGAATCTTGTTATGCAGGGAATCTTGTCATGCAGGGAATCTTGTCATGCAGGGAATCTTGTCATGCAGGGAATCTTGTCATGCAGGAAATATTGATATGCAGGGAATCTTGTCATGCAGGGAATCTTCTCATGCAGAGAATCTTCTCATACAGGGAATCTTGTCATACAGAGAATCTTGTCATGCAGTGCATCTTGTTATGCAAGGAATCTTGTCCTTCAGAGAATCTTGTCATGCAGGGAATCTTGTCATGCAGGATATCTTGTCATGCAGGGAATATTGCCATGCAGGAAATATTGTTATGCAGGGAATCTTGTCATGAAGAGAATCTTGTTATGCAGGGAATCTTGTCATGCAGGGAATCTTGTCATGCAGGGAATCTTGTTATGCAGGGAATCTTGTCATGCAGGGAATCTTGTCATGCAGGGAAACTTGTCATGCAGGGAATCTTGTCATGCAGGGAATCTTGTCACGTAGGGAATCTTGTTATGCAGGGAATCTTGTCCTTCAGGGAATCTTGTCATGCAGGAAATATTGTTATGCAGTTAATCTTGTCATGCAGGGATTCCTGTCATGCAGGATATCTTGTCATGCAGTAAATCTTGTCATGCAGGGAATCTTGTCATGCAGGGAATCTTGTCATGCAGGGAATCTTGTCATGCAGGGAATCTTGTCATGCAGGGAATCTTGACTTGCAGGGAATCTTGTCATGCAGGGAATCTTGTCATGTAGGGAATCTTGTCATGCAGGGAATCATGTTCTTCAATGAATTTTGATAAGCTGGGAATCTTGTCATGCAAGGAATCTTGTTCTTCAGGGAATCTTGTTATGCAGGGAATCTTGTCATGCAGGGAATCTTGTCATGCAGGGAATTATGTCATGCACAGAATCTTGTAATGCAGGGAATCTTGTTATGCAGGGAATCTTGTCATGCAGGGAATCTTGTAATGCAGGGAATCTTGTCACGTAGGGAATCTTGTTATGCAGGGAATCTTGTCCTTCAGGGAATCTTGTCATGCAGGAAATATTGTTATGCAGTTAATCTTGTCATGCAGGGAATCTTGTCATGCAGGGAATCTTGTCATGCAGGGAATCTTGTCATGCAGGGAATCTTGTCATGCAGGGAATCTTGTCATGCAGGGAATCTTGTCATGCAGGGAATCTTGTCATGCAGGGAATCTTGTCATGCAGGGAATCTTGTCATGCAGGGAATCTTGTCATGCAGGGAATCTTGTCATGCAGGGAATCTTGTCATGCAGGGAATCTTGTCATGCAGGGATTCTTGTCATGCAGGAATCTTGTCATGCAGGGAATCTTGTCATGCAGGGAATCTTGTCATGCAGGGAATCTTGTCATGCAGGGAATCTTGTCATGCAGGGAATCTTGTCATGCAGGGAATCTTGTCATGCAGGGAATCTTGTCATGCAGGAAATATTGTTATGCAGGGAATCTTGTCATGCAGGGAATCTTGTCATGCAGGGAATCTTGTCATGCAGGGAATCTTGTCATGCAGGAAATCTTGTCATGCAGGGAATCTTGTCATGCAGGGAATCTTGTCATGCAGGGAATCTTTTCATGCATGGAATCTTGTCATGCATGGAATCTTGTCATGCAGGGAATCTTGTCATGCAGGGAATCTTGTAATGCAGGGAATCTTGTCATGCATGGAATCTTGTCATGCAGGGAATCTTGTCATGCAGGGAATCTTGTCATGCAGGGAATCTTGTCATGCAGGGAATCTTGTCATGTAAAGATTCTTGTCATACAGGCAATCTTGTCATGCAGGGTATCTTGTCCTTCAAGGAATCTTATCATGCACGGAATCTTGTCATGCAGGGAATCTTGTCATGCAGGGAATCTTGTCATGTAGGGAATCTTGTCAAGCAGGGAATCTTGTAATACAGGAAATCTTGTCATGCAGGGAATCTTGTCATGCAGGGAATCTTGTCATGCAGGGATTCTTGTCAAGCAGGGAATCTTGTCATGCAGGGAATCTTGTCATGCAGGGAATCTTCTCATGCAGGGAATCTTGACATGCAGGGAATCTTGTCATGCAGGGAATCTTGTCATGAAGGGAATCTTGTCATGCAGGGAATCTTGTCATGCAGGGAGACTTGTCATGCAGGGAATCTTGTCATTCAGGGAATCTTGTCATGCAGGGAATCTTGTCATGCAAAAAATATTGTTATGCAGTGAATATTGTCATGCAGGGAATCTTGTCATGCAGGGAATCTTATCAAGCAAGGAATCTTGTAATGCAGGGAATCTTGTCATGCAGGAAATCTTGTCATGCAGGGAATCTTGTCATGCAGGGAATCTTGTCATGCAGGGAATCTTGTCATGCAGGGAATCTTGTCATGCAGGGAATCTTGTCATGGGAATCTTGTCATGCAGGGAATCTTGTCATGCAGGGAATCTTGTCATGCAGGGAATCTTGTCATGCAGGGAATCTTGTCATGCAGGGAATCTTGTCATGCAGGGAATCTTGTCATGCAGGGAATCTTGTCATGCAGGGAATCTTGTCATGCAGGGAATCTTGTCATGCAGGGAATCTTGTCATGCAGGGAATCTTGTCATGCAGGGTCTCTTGTCATGCGGGGACTCTTGTCATGCAGGGACTCTTTTCATGCAGGGAATCTTGTCATGCAGGGAATCTTGTCCTGCAGGGAATCTTGTAATGCAAGGAATCTTGTGATGTAGGGAATCTTGTCATGCAGGGAATCTTGTCATGCAGGGAATCTTGTCATGCAGGGAATCTTGTCATGCAGGGAGTCTTGTCATGCAGGGAATCTTTTCATGCAGGGAATCTCTTCATGCAGGGAAACTTGTCATGCAGGGAATCTTGTCATGCAGGGAATCTTGTCATGCAGGGAATCTTGACATGCAGGAAATCTTGTCATGCATGGAATCTTGTCATGCAGGGAATTTTGTCATGCAGGGAATCTTTTCATGCAAGGAATCTTGTCATGCAGGGAATCTTGTCATGCATGGGAATCTTGTCATGCAGGGAATCTTGTCATGCAGGGAATCTTGATATGCAGGGAATCTTGTCATGCAGGGAATCTTGTTATGCAGGGAATCTCGTCATGCAGCGAATCTTGTCATGCAGGGAATCTTATCATGCAGGGAATCTTGTCATGCAGGGAATCTTGTCATGCAGGGAATCTTGTCATGCAGGTAATTTTGTAATGCAGGGAAGCTTGTCATGCAGGAAATCTTGCCATGCATCGAATCTTGTCATGCAGGAAATCTTGTCATGCAGGGAATCTTGTCATGCAGGGAATCTTGTCGTGCAGGGAATCTTGTCATGCAGGGAATCTTGTCATGCAGGGAATCTTGTCATGCAGGGAATCTTGTCATGCAGGGAATCTTGTTATGCAGGGAATCTTGTCATGCAGGGAATCTTGTCATGCAGGGAATCTTGTCATGCAGGGAATCTTGTCATGCAGGGAATTTTGTCATGTAGGGAATCATGTCATGCATGGAATATTGTTATGCAGTTAATCTTCTCATGCAGGGATTCTTGTCATGCAGGGAATCTTGTCATGCAGGGAATCTTGTCATGCAGGGAATCTTGATATGCAGGGAATCTTGTCATGCAGGGAATCTTGTCATGCAGGGTATCTTGTCATGCAGGGAATCTTGTCATGCAGGGAATCTTGTCATGCAGGGAATCTTGTTATGCAGTTAATCTTGTCATGCAGGGATTCTTGTCATGCAGGGAATCTTGTCATGCAGGGAATCTTGTCATGCAGGGAATCTTGTCATGCAGGGAATCTTGTCATGCAGGGAATCTTGTCATGCAGGGAATTTTGTCATGCAGGGAATCTTGTCATGCAGGGAATCTTGTCATGCAGGGAATCTTGTAATGCAGGGAATCTTGTCATGAAGGGAAACTTGTCATGCAGGGAATCTTGTTATGCAGGGAATCTTGTCATGCAGGGAATCTTGTCATGCAGGGAATCTTGTCATGCAGGGAATCTTGTCATGCAGGGAATCTTGTCATGCAGGGAATCTTGTCATGCAGGGAATCTTGTCATGCAGGGAATATTGTCATGCAGGTAATCTTGTCATGCAGGGAATCTTGTCATGCAGGGAATCTTGTCTCGCAGGGAATCTTGTCATGCAGTCTTGTCATGCAGGGAATCTAGTAGTTCAGGGAATCTTGTCATGCAGGGAATCTTGTCATGCAGGGAATCTTGTCATGCAGTGAATCTTGTCATGCAGGGAATCTTATCATGCAGGGAATGTTGTCATGCAGGGAATCTTGTCATGCAGGGAATCTTGTCATGCAGGGAATCTTGTCATGCAGGGAATCTTGTCATGCAGGGAATCTTGTCATGCAGGGAATCTTGTCATGCAGGGAATCTTGTCATGCAGGGAATCTTGTCATGCAGGGAATGTCATGCAGGGAATCTTGTCATGCAGGGAATCTTGTCATGCAGGGAATCTTGTCATGCAGGGAATCTTGTCATGCAGGGAATCTTGTCATGCAGGGAATCTTGTCATGCAGGGAATCTTGTCATGCAGGGAATCTTGTCATGCAGGGAATCTTGTCATGCAGGGAATCTTGTCATGCAGGGAATCTTGTCATGCAGGGAATCTTGTCATGCAGGGAATCTTGTCATGCAGGGAATCTTGTCATGCAGGGAATCTTGTCATGCAGGGAATCTTGTCATGCAGGGAATCTTGTCAAGCAGGGAATCTTGTCATGCAGGGAATCTTATCATGCAGGGAATCTTGTCATGCAGGGAATCTTGACATGCAGGGAATCTTGTCATGCAGGGAATCTTGTCATGCATGGAATCTTGTCATGCAGGGAATCTTGTCATGCAGGGAATCTTGTCAAGCAGGGAATCTTGTCATGCAGGGAATCTTATCATGCAGGGAATCTTTTCATGCAGGGAATCTTGTCATGCAGGGAATCTTGTCATGCAGGGAATCTTGTCATGCAGGGAATCTTGTCATGCAGGGAATCTTGTCATGCAGGGAATCTTGTCATGCAGGGAATCTGGTCATGCAGGGAATCTTGTCATGCAGGGAATCTTGTCATGCAGGGAATCTTGTCATGCAGGGAATCTTGTTATGTAGGGAATCTTGTCATGCCGGGAATCTTGTCATGCAGGGAATCTTGTCATGCAGGGAATCTTGTCATGCAGGGAATCTTGTCATGCAGGGAATCTTGTCATGCAGGGAATCTTGTCATGCAGGGAATCTTGTCATGCAGGGAATCTTGTCATGCAGGGAATCTTGTCATGCAGGGAATCTTGCCATGCAGGGAATCTTGTCATGCAGGGAATCTTGTCATGCAGGGAATCTTGTCATGCAGGGAATCTTGTCATGCAGGGAATCTTGTCATGCAGGGAATCTTGTCATTCAGGGAATCTTGTCATGCAGGGAATCTTGTTATGCAGGCAATCTTGTCATGCAGGAATCTTGTCATGCAGGTACTCTTGTCTTGCAGGGAATCTTGTCATGCAGGGAATCTTGTCATGCAGGGAATCTTGTCATGCAGGGAATCTTGTCATGCAGGGAATCTTGTCATGCAGGGAATCTTGTCATGCAGGGAATTTTGACATGCAGGGAATCTTGTCATGCAGGGATTCTTGTCATGCAGGGAATTTTGACATGCAGGGAATCTTGTCATGCAGGGAATATTGTCATGGAGGTAATCTTGTCATGCAGGGAATTTTGTCATGCAAGGAATCTTGTCATGCTGGGAATCTTGTCATGCAGTGAGTCTTGTCATGCAGGGAATCTTGTCATTCAGGGAATCTTGTCATGCAGGGAATCTTGTCATGCAGGGAATCTTGTCATGCAGGGAATCTTGTCATGCCGGGAATCTTGTCATGCAGGGAGTCTTGTCATGCAGGGAATCTTGTCATGCAGGGAATCTTGTCATGCAGGGAATCTTGTTATGCAGGGAATCTTGTCATGCAGGGAATCTTGTCATGCAGGGAATCTTGTCATGCAGGGAATCTTGTCATGCAGGGAATCTTGTCATGCAGGGAATCTTGTCATGCAGGGAATCTTGTCATGCAGGAAATCTTGTCATGCAGGGAATCTTGTCATGCAGGGAATCTTGTCATGCAGGGAATCTTGTCATGCAGGGAATCTTGTCATGCAGGGAATCTTGTCATGCAGGGAATCTTGTCATGCAGGGAATCTTGTCATGCAGGGAATCTTGTCATGCAGGGAATCTTGTCATGCAGGGAATCTTGTCGTGCAGGGAATCTTGTCATGCAGGGAATCTTGTCATGCAGGGAATCTTGTCATGCAGGGAATCTTGTCATGCAGGGAATCTTGTCATGCAGGGAATCTTGTCATGCAGGGAATCTTGTCATGCAGGGATTCTTCTCATGCAGGTAATCTTGTCATGCAGGGAATCTTGTCATGCAGGGAATCTTTTCATGCAGGGAATCTTGTCATGCAGGGAATCTTGTCATGCAGGGAATCTTGTCATGCAGGGAATCTTGTCATGAAGGGAATCTTCTCATGCAGGGAATCTTCTCATGCAGGGAATCTTATCATGCAGGGAATCTTATCAAGCAATGAATCTTGTCATGCAGGGAATCTTGCCAAGCAGGGAATCTTGTTATGCAGGGAATCTTGTCATGCAGGGAATCTTCTCATGCAGGGAATCTTGTCATGCAGGGAATCTTGTCATGCAGGGAATCTTGTCATGCAGGGAATCTTGTCATGCAGGGAATCTTGTCATGCAGGGAATCTTGTCATGCAGGGAATCTTGTCATGCAGGGAATGTTGTCATACAGGGAATCTTGTCATGCAGGGAATCTTGTCATGCAGGGAATCTTGTCATGCAGGAGAATCTTGTCATGCAGGGAATCTTGTCATGCAGGGAATCTTGTCATGCAGGGAATCTTGTCATGCAGGGAATCTTGTCATGCAGGGAATCTTGTCATGCAGGGAATCTTGTCATGCAGGAAGTCTTGTCATGCAGGGAATCTTGTCATGCAGGAAATCTTGTCATGCAGGGAATCTTGTCATGCAGGGAATCTTGTCCTTCAGGGAATCTTGTCATGCAGATAATATTGTTATGCAGTCAATCTTGTCATGCAAGAATTCTTTTCATGCAGGGAATCTTGTCATGCAGGGAATCTTGTCATGCAGGGAATCTTGTCATGCAGGGAGTCTTGTCATGCAGGGAATCTTGTTGTGCACGGAATCTTGTCATGCAGGGAATCTTCTCGTGCAGGGAATCTTGTCATGCAGGGAATCTTGTCATGCAGGGAATCTTGTGATGCAGGGAATTTTGTCATGCAATGAACCTTTTCCTGCAGGGAATCTTGTCATGCAGGGAATCTTATCATGCAGGCAATCTTGGCATGAAGGTAATCTTTTCATGCAGGGAATCTTGTCCTGCTGGGAATCTTGTTTTGCATGGAATCTTTTCATTCAGGGAATCTTGTCATGCAGGGAATCTTGTCATGCAGGGAATCTTGTCATGCAGGGAATCTTGTCATGCAGGGAATCTTGTCATGCAGGGAATTTTGTCATGCAGGGAATCTTTTCATGCAGGGAATCTTGTCATGCATGGAATCTTGTCATGCAGGGAATCTTGTCATGCAGGGAATCTTGTCATGCAGGGAATCTTGTCATGCAGGGAATCTTGTCATGCAGGGAATCTTGTCATGCAGGGAATCTTGTCATGCAGGGAATCTTGTCATGCAGGGAATCTTGTCATGCAGGGAATCTTGTCATGCAGGGAATCTTGTCATGCAGGGAATCTTGTCATGCAGGGAATCTTGTCATGCAGGGAATCTTGTCATGCAGGGAATCTTGTCATGCAGGGAATCTTGTCATGCAGGGAATCTTGTCATGCAGGGAATCTTGTCATGCAGGGAATCTTGTCATGCAGGGAATCTTGTCATGCAGGGAATCTTGTCTTGTCATGCAGGGAATCTTGTCATGCAGGGAATCTTGTCATGCAGGGAATCTTGAATTTTGTCATGCAGGGAATCTTGTCATGCAGGGAATCTTGTCATGCAGGGAATCTTGTCATGCAGGGAATCTTGTCATGCAGGGAATCTTGTCATGCAGGGAATTTTGTCATGCAAGGAATCTTTTCATGCAGGGAAACTTGTCATGCAGGGAATCTTGTCATGCAGGGAATATTCTCATGCAGGGAATCTTGTCATGCAGGGAATCTTGTCATGTAAGGAATCTTGTCATGGTGGAATCTTGTCATGCAGGGAATCTTGTCATGAAGGGAATCTTGTCATGTAAGGAATCTTGTCATGGTGGAATCTTGTCATGCAGGGAATCTTGTCATGAAGGGAATCTTGTCATGTAAGGAATCTTGTCATGCATGGAATCTTGTCATGCAGGGAATCTTGTCATGCAGGGAATCTTTTAATACAGGGAATCTTCTCATGCAGGGAATCTTGTCATGCATGGAATCTTGTCATGCATGGAATCTTGTCATGCAGGGAATCATGTAATGCAGGGAATCTTGTCATGCAGGGAATGTTGTCATGCAGGGAATCTTGTCATGGAGGGAATCTTGCCATGCTTGTCATGCAGGAATCTTGTCATGCAAGGAATCTTGTCATGCAGGGAATCTTGTCATGCAGGGAATCTTGTCATGCAGGGAATCTTGTCATGCAGGGAATCTTGTCATGCAGGGAATCTTGTCATGCAGGGAATCTTGTCATGCAGGGAATCTTGTCATGCAGGGAATCTTGTCATGCAGGGAATCTTGTCATGCAGGGAATCTTGTCATGCAGGGAATCTTGTCATGCAGGGAATCTTGTCATGCAGGGAATCTTGTCATGCAGGGAATCTTGTCATGCAGGGAATCTTGTCATGCAGGGAATCTTGCCATGCAGGGAATCTTGTCATGCAGGGAATCTTGTCATGCAGGGAATCTTGTCATGCAGGGAATCTTGTCATGCAGGGAATCTTGTCATGCAGGGAATCTTGTCATGCAGGTAATATTGTTATGCAGGGAATCTTGTCATGCAGGGAATCTTGTCATGCAGGGAATCTTGTCATGCAGGGAATCTTGTCATGCAGGGAATCTTGTCATGCAGGGAATCTTGTCATGCAGAGAATCTTGTTATGCAGGGAATCTTGTCATGCAGGGAATCTTGTCATGTAGGGAATCTTGTCATGCAGGAATCTTGTTATGCAGGGAATCTTGTCATGCAGGGAATCTTGTCATTCAAGGAATCTTGTTATACAGGGAATCTTGCATGGGAATCTTGTCATGCAGATAATATTGTTATGCAGTTAATCTTGACATGCAAGAATTCTTGTCATGCAGGGAATCTTGTCATGCAGGGAATCTTGTCATGCAGGGAATTTTGACATGCAGGGAATCTTGTCATGCAGGGAATCTTGTCATGCAGGGAATTTTGACATGCAGGGAATCTTGTCATGCAGGGAATCTTGTCATGCAGGGAATCTTGTCATGCAGGGAATTTTGACATGCAGGGAATCTTGTCATGCAGGGAATATTGTCATGGAGGTAATCTTGTCATGCAGGGAATTTTGTCATGCAAGGAATCTTGTCATGCAGGGAATCTTGTCATGCAGGGAATCTTGTCATGCAGGGAATCTTGTCATGCAGGGAATCTTGTCATGCAGGGAATCTTGTCATGCAGGGAATCTTGTCATGCAGGGAATCTTGTCATGCAGGGAATCTTGTCATGCAGGGAATCTTGTCATGCAGGGAATTTTGTCATGCTAGGAATCTTGTCATGCTGGGAATCTTGTCATGCAGTGAGTCTTGTCATGCTAGGAATCTTGTCATGCTGGGAATCTTGTTCTTCAGGGAATCTTGTTATGCAGGGAATCTTGTCATGCAGGGAATCTTGTCATGCAGGGAATTTTGTCATGCTGGAAATATTGCTATGCAGGGAACCTGTTCATGCAGGGAATCTTGTCATGCAGGGAATCTTGTCATGCAGGGAATCTTGTCATGCAGGGAATCTTGTCATGCAGGGAATCTTGTTATGCAGGGAATCTTGTCATGCAGGGAATCTTGTCATGCAGGGAATCTTGTCATGCAGGGAATCTTGTCATGCAGGGAATCTTGTCATGCAGGGAATCTTGTCATGCAGGGAATCTTGTCATGCAGGGAATCTTGTCATGCAGGGAATCTTGTCATGCAGGGAATCTTGTCATGCAGGGAATCTTGTTATGCAGGGAATCTTGTCATGCAGGGAATCTTGTCATGCAGGGAATCTTGTCATGCAAGAATTCTTTTCATGCAGGGAATCTTGTCATGCAGGGAATCTTGTCATGCAGGGAATCTTGTCATGCAGGGAATCTTGTCATGCAGGGAATTTTGACATGCAGGGAATCTTGTCATGCAGGGAATCTTGTCATGAAGGGAATTTTGACATGCAGGGAATCTTGTCATGCAGGGAATATTGTCATGGAGGTAATCTTGTCATGCAGGGAATTTTGTCATGCAAGGAATCTTGTCATGCTGGGAATCTTGTCATGCAGTGAGTCTTGTCATGCAGGGAATCTTGTCATTCAGGGAATCTTGTCATGCAGGGAATCTTGTCATGCAGGGAATCTTGTCATGCAGGGAATCTTGTAATGCCGGGAATCTTGTCATGCAGGCAGGAATCTTGTCATGCAGGGAATCTTGTCATGCAGGGAATCTTGTCATGCAGGGAATCTTGTCATGCAGGGAATCTTGTCATGCAGGGAATCTTGTCATGCAGGGAGTCTTGTCATGCATGGAATCTTGTCATTCAGGGAATCTTGTCATGCAGGGAATCTTGTCATGCAGGGAATCTTGTCATGCAGGGAATCTTGTCATGCAGGAAATATTGATATGCAGGGAATCTTGTCATGCAGGGAATTTTGTCATGCAGGTAATCTTGTCATGCAGGGAATCTTGTCATGCAGGGAATCTTGTCTCGCAGGGAATCTTGTCATGCAGTCTTGTCATGCAGGGAATCTAGTAGTTCAGGGAATCTTGTCATGCAGGGAATCTTGTCATACAGGGAATCTTGTCATGCAGGGAACTTGTTATGCAGAGAATCTTGTCATGCAGGGAATCTTGTCATTAATGGAATCTTGTCATGCAGGGAATCTTGTTATGCAGGGAATCTTGTCATGCAGGGAATCTTGTCATGCAGGGAATCTTGTCATGCAGGGAATCTTGTCATGCAGTTAATCATGTCATGCAGGGAATCTTGTCATGCAGGGAATCTTGTCATGCAGGGAATCTTGTTATGCACGGAAAATTGTCATGCAGGGAATCTTGTCATTCAGGGAATCTTGTCATGCAGGGAATCTTGTCATGCAGGGAATCTTGTCATGCAGGGAATCTTGTCATGCAGGGAATCTTGACATGCAGGGAAACATGTACTGCAGTGAATTTTGTCATGCAGGGAATCTTGTCATGCAAGGAATCTTGTTCTTCAGGGAATCTTGTCATGCAGGGATTCTTGTCATGCAGGGAATCTTGTCATGCAGGGAATTATGTCATGCAGAGAATCTTGTGATGCAGGGAATATTGTGATGTTGGAAATCTTGTAATGCAGGGAATCTTGTCCTTCAGGGAATCTTGTCATGCAGGAAATATTGTTATGCAGGGAATCTTGTCATGAAGGGAATCTTGTCATGCAGGGAATCTTGTCATGCAGGAAATATTGTTATGCAGGGAATCTTGTCATGCAGGGAATCTTGTCATGCAGGGAATCTTGTCATGCAGGGAATCTTGTCATGCAGGGACTCTTGTAATGTCATGCAGGAATCTTGTTATGCAGGGACTCTTATCATGCAGGGAATCTTGTCATGCAGGGAATCTTGTCATGCAGGGAATCTTGTCATGCAGGGAATCTTGTCATGCAGGGAATCTTGTCATGCAGGGAATCTTGTCATGCAGGGAATCTTGTCATGCAGGGAATCTTGTCATGCAGGGAATCTTGTCATGCAGGGAATCTTGTCATGCAGGGAATCTTGTTATGCACGGAATCTTGTAATGCAGGGAATCTTGTCATGCAGGGAATCTTGTCATTCACGGAATCTTGTCATGCAGGGAATCTTGTCATGCACGGAATCTTTTCATGCTGGGAATCTTGTCATGCAGGGAATCTTGTCATGAAGGGAATCTTGTCATGCAGGGAATCTTGTCATGCAGGGAATCTTGTCATGCAGGGAATCTTGTCATGCAGGGAATCTTGTCATGCAGGGAATCTTTTCATGCAGGGGGTCTTGTCATGCAGGGAATCTTGTCATGCAGGGAATCTTGTCAAGCAGGGAATCTTGTCATGCAGGGAATCTTGTCATGCAGGGAACTTGTTATGCAGAGAATCGTGTCAAGCAGAGGAATCTTGTCATGAAGGGAATCTTGTTATGCAGGGAATCTTGTCATGCAGGGAATCTTGTCATGCAGGGAATCTTGTCATGCAGGGAATCTTGTCATGCAGGGAATCTTGTTATGCAGAGAATCTTGTCATGCAGGGAATCTTTTCATGCAGGGAATCTTGTTATGCAAGGAATCTTGTCATGCAGGGAATCTTGTCATGCAGGGAATCTTGTCATGCAGGGAATCTTGTCATGCAGGGAATCTCGTCATGTAGGGAATCTTGTCATGTAGGGAATCTTGTCATGCAGGAATCTTGTCATGCAGGAAATCTTGTCATGAATGGAATCTTGTCATGCAGGAATCTTGTTATGCAGGGAATCTTTTCATGCAGGAAGCTTGTCATGCAGGAAATCTTGTCATGTAAGGAATCTTGTCATGCAGGAATCTTATCACGCAGGGAATCATGTCATGTAGGGAATCTTTTCATGCAGGAATCTTGTCATGCAGGAAATCTTGTCATGCAATGAATCTTGTCCTTCAAGGAATCTTGTCATGCAGGGAATCTTGTTGTTCAGGAAATCTTATCATGCAGGAATCTTGTTATGCAGGGAATCTTGTCAAGCAGGGAATCTTGTCATGCAGGGAATCTTGTCATGCAGGGAATCTTGTCATGCAGGGAATCTTGTCATGCAGGGAATCTTGTTATGCAGGGAATCTTGTCATGCAGGGAATCTTGTCATGCAAGGAATCTTGTTATGCAGGGAATCTTGTCATGCAGGGAATCTTGTCATGCAGGAATCTTGTTATGCAGGGAATCTTGTCATGCAGGGAATCTTGTCATTCAAGGAATCTTGTTATACAGGGAATCTTGTCCTTCAGGGAATCTTGTCATGAAAGGAATCTTGTGATGCTGAGAATCTTGTCATGCAGGGAATCTTGTCATGTAGGGAATCTTGTCCATCAGGGAATCTTGTCATGCAGGAAATATTGTTATGCAGGGAATCTTGTCATGCAGGGAATCTTGTCATGCAGGGAATCTTGTCATGCAGGGAATCTTGTCATGCAGGGAATCATGTTCTTCAATGAATTTTGTTATGCAGGGAATCTTGTCATGCAAGGAATCTTGTTCTTCAGGGAATCTTGTCATGCAGGGAATCTTGTCATGCTGGGAATCTTGTCATGCAGGGAATTATGTCATGCAGAGAATCATGTGAAGCAGGGAATCTTGTGATGTAAGAAATCTTGTCATGCAGGGAATCTTGTCCTTCAGGGAATCTTGTCATGCAGGAAATATTGTTATGCAGGGAATCTTGTCATGAAGGGAATCTTGTCATGCAGGGAATCTTGTCATGCACGGAATCTTGTCATGCAGGTAATCTCGTGATGTAGGGAATCTTGTCATGTAGGGAATCTTGTCATGCAGGGAATCTTGTCATGCAGGGAATCTTGTCATGAAGGGAATCTTGTCATGCAGGGAATCTTGTCATGCACGGAATCTTGTCATGCAGGTAATCTCGTGATGTAGGGAATCTTGTCATGTAGGGAATCTTGTCATGCAGGGAATCTTGTCATTCAATGAATCTTGTCCTTCAGGGAATCTTTTCATTCAGGGAATCTTGTCATGCAGGAAATCTTGTTATGCAGGGAATCTTGTCATGCAGGGAATCTTGCCATGCAGGGAATCTTCTCATGCAGGGAATCTTCTCATGCAGGGAATCTTCTCATGAAGGGAATCTTCTCATGCAAGGAATCTTGTCATGCAGGGAATCTTGTCATGCAGGAAATATTGTTATGCAGGGAATCTTGTCATGCAGTTAATCATGTCATGCAGGGAATCTTGTCATGCAGGGCAAATTTTCATGCAGGGAATCTTGTCATGCAGGAAATCTTCTTCTCCAGGGAATCTTGTCATGCGGGGAATCTTGTCATGCAGGAATCTTGTCATGCAGGGAATTATGTCATGCAGAGAATCTTGTGATGCAGGGAATCTTGTGATGTAGGGAATCTTCTCATGCAGGGAATCTTCTCATGCAGGGAATCTTGTCATGCAGGGAATCTTGTCATGCAGGGAATCTTGTCATGCTGGGAATCTTGTTCTCCAATGAATTTTTGTCATGCAGGGAATCTTGTCATGCAAGGAATCTTGTTCTTCAGAGAATCTTGTTATGCAGGGAATCTTGTCATGCAGGGAATTATGTCATGCAGAGAATTTTGTCATGTAGGGGACCTTGTCATGTAGGGAATCTTGTCATGCAGGGAATCTTGTCATGCAATTAATCTTGTCCTTCAGGGAATCTTTTCATGCAGGAAATCTTGTCATGCAGGGAATCTTGTCATTCAGGGAGTCTTCTCATGCAGGGAATCTTGTCATGCAGGGAATCTTGTCATGCAGGGAATCTTGTCATGCAGGGAATCTTGTCATGCAGGGAATCTTGTCATGCAGGGAACCTTGTTATGCAGGAAATATTGTTATGCAGGGAATCTTGTCACACAGAGAATCTTGTCATGCAGGGAATCTTGGCATGCAGGGAATCTTGTTATGCAGGGAATCTTGTCCTTCAGAGAATCTTGTCATGCAATGAATCTTGTCATGCAGGGAATCTTGTCATGCAGGGAACTTTGTCATGCAGGAAATATTGTTATGCAGGGAATCTTGTCACACAGAGAATCTTGTCATGCAGGGAATCTTGTCATGCAGGGAATCTTGTTATGCAGGGAATCTTGTCATGCAGGGAATCTTGTCATGCAAGGAATCTTGTTATGCAGGGAATCTTGTTATGCAGGGAATCTTGTCATGCAGGGAATCTTGTCATGCAAGGAATCTTGTTATGCAGGGAATCTTGTCATGCAGGGAATCTTGTCCTTCAGGGAATCTTGTCAATCAGTCTGGAAGAATTTTGTACTGTGTCAGTAGAGGCTGAAAATCGAATAAATAATCATCCCCTCACATATATTTGGGTAACTCCTGATGTGCATATATTAAATTCTCATTTAATGTTCGGAAAAAACTAGAAGCATCACCACTTTACAGTGATACTACTGATGAAATTGATGGAGATTATAATGATGCAGAATCATTGTAGGATAAACATAGTGTGATTAATCACTTATCTAATGTAAGGCACAAAGAATATCTTCTCACTCAAGTCATAATATGACTCAGTTTTTTGCAAGCCGCTAACCAGACTAAGAATCGAAGATCTAAATGAATTTTTTATGAGAGCCACAGAATTTGGAAAAGACAAACCTATCTGATATTATCCTGACATCAAATGACTTCGAACAGGCGATAAATGACAATCCCATGCACTCTGGGGCAGAGTGCATGGGCGGAGTGCATGGCCATGTGATAGGGGGCAAGAAGCCCATATCATATGCTTTTAACATCCTATGGAGAGAGAGCATGAACACTGGGGTAGTCCCACATTTACTAAAACCGACAGACATAGCCCCACTCCACAAAGGGGGCAGTAAAGCAATATCAAAGAACTACAGACCGATAGCGCTAACATCTCATACCATAAAAATCTTTGAAAGGGTCCTAAGAAGCAAGATCGCCACCCACCTAGATACCCATCAATTACACAACCCAGGGCAGCATGGGTTTAGAGCAGGTCGATCCTGTTTGTCTCAACTTCTGGATCACTACGACAAGGTCCTAGATGCACTAGAAGACAAAAAGAATGCAGATGTAATATACACAGTCTTTGCAAAAGCCTTCGACAAGTGTGACCATGGCGTAATAGCACACAAAATGCGTGCTAAAAGAATAACAGGAAAAGTTGGTAGATGGATCTATAATTTCCTCACAAACAGAACACAAAGAGTAGTAGTCAACAGAGTAAAGTCTGAGGCAGGTACGGTGAAAAGCTCTATTTCACAAGGCACAGTACTCGCTCCCATCTTGTTTCTCATCCTAATATCTGACATAGACAAGGATGTAAGCCACAGCACCGCGTCTTCCTTTGCAGATGACATCTGATTCTACATGACAGTGTCTTCCACTGAAGACACTGCAAGACTCCAGGGGGACATCAACCAAATCTTTCAATGGGCTGCAGAAAACAATATGAAATTCAATGATGAGAAATTTCAATTACTCCGATATGGTAAACACGAGGAAATTAAAACTTCATTAGAGTATAAAACAAATTCCAACCACACAACAGAGCGAAAAACTAACGTCAAAGACCTGGGAGTGATCATGTCGGAGGATCTCACCTTCAAGGACCATAACATTGTATCAATCACATCTGCTAGAAAAATGACAGGATGGATAATGAGAACCTTCAAAACTATGGATGCCAATCCCATGATAACACTCCTCAGGTCACTTGTTCTATCTAGGCTGGAATATTGCTGCACACTAACAGCACCTTTCAAGGCAGGTGAAATTGCTGACCTAGAAAATGTACAGAGAACCTTCACGGCGCGCATAACGGAGATAAAACACCTCAATTACTGGGAACGCTTGAAGTTCCTGAACCTGTATTCCCTGGAACGCAGGCGGGAGAGATACATGATTATATACACCTGGAAAATCCTAGAGGGACTAGTACCAAACTTGCACATGAAAATCACTCACAACGAAAGCAAAAGACTTGGCAGACGATGTAACATCCCCCCAGTGAAAAGCAGGGGTGCCATTAGCATGTTAAGAAACAACAGAATAAGTGTCAGGGGCCCAAGACTGTTCAACTGCCTCCCAGCATGCAAAAGGGGGGATTACCAATAGACCCCTGGCTGTCTTCAAGCAGGCACTTCCCAAGCACCTAAAGTCGGTACTTGACCAGCCGGGCTATGGTTCGTACATTGGATTGCGTGCGGCCAGTAGTAACAGTCTGGTTGATCAGGCCCTGATCCACCATGAGGCCTGGTCACAGACCAGGCCGCGGGGGCGTTGACCCCCGGAACTCTCTCCAGGTAAACTCCAGGAACACATTTATGGTATATCAGAAGCTATGAAATAGGCAGAACATTCAATCCGACGATAATGTATTGACTGATACAGAGCAACATCAAACAGCATAGTCACTGGACAGTGTTAACATTATACCCAGACTCTCGAGGTCTTGTTAGGAATGTCTGTGTGTTGTGTCATGGTCACGAAAGCCTAAGTACTATTAATTAAATGGTGTACAACAAATGGAAATTAACCTTCTAAGTATAATCGAAGACAACTTACAAAGAAATTCAAGATAAAGAAGTGGTATTAAGTCCTGCCAGGTGAACCACAACACAATTCATACTGGCTGGTATATACTCAGGGAAGAAGAAGAAACAATTTAAGTCGTCTACAGCGACCTTATTTCACCAATAATGTGGAAAATTTTAATAATTTTCCTAAAATAAATGTATTTGGACAAGTGATAAAAGGGAAATGGAAGAGTTAAAACAGAGATGAAAGGGTCCTAAGAAGCAAGATCGCCACCCATCTAGAAACCCATCAGTTACACAACCCAGGGCAACATGGGTTTAGAACAGGTCGCTCCTGTCTGTCTCAACTATTGGATCACTACGACAAGGTCCTAAATGCACTAGAAGATAAAAAGAATGGAGATGTAATATATACAGACTTTGCAAAAGCCTTCGACAAGTGTGACCATGGCGTAATAGCGCACAAAATGCGTGCTAAAGGGATAACAGGAAAAGTCGGTCGATGGATCTATAATTTCCTCACTAACAGAACACAGAGAGTAGTCGTCAACAGAGTAAAGTCCGAGGCAGCTAAGGTGAAAAGCTCTGTTCCACAAGGCACAATACTCGCTCCCATTTTGTTCCTCATCTTCATATCCGACATAGACAAGGATGTCAGCCACAGCACCTCATCTTCCTTTGCAGATGACACCCGAATCTGCATGACAGTGTCTTCCATTGCAGACACTGCAAGGCTCCAGGTGGACATCAACCGAATCTTTCAGTGGGCTGCAGAAAACAATATGAAGTTCAACGATGAGAAATTTCAATTACCCAGATATGGTAAACACGAGGAAATTAAATCTTCATCAGAGTACAAAACAAATTCTGGCCACAAAATAGAGCGAAACGCCAACGTCAAAGACCTGGGAGTGATCATGTCGGAGGATCTCACCTTCAAGGACCATAACATTGTATCAATCGCATCTGCTAGAAAAATGACAGGATGGATAATGAGAACCTTCAAAACTAGGGAGGCCAAGCCAATGATGACACTCTTCAGGTCACTTGTTCTATCTAGGCTGGAATATTGCTGCACACTAACAGCACCTTTCAAGGCAGGTGAAATTGCTGACCTAGAAAATGTACAGAGAACCTTCACGGCGCGCATAACGGAGATAAAACACCTCAATTACTGGGAGCGCTTGAGGTTCCTGAACCTGTATTCCCTGGAACGCAGGCGGGAGAGATACGTGATTATATACACCTGGAAAATCATAGAGGGACTAGTACCGAACTTGCACACGAAAATCACTCACTACGAAAGCAAAAGACTTGGCAGACGATGCAACATCCCCCAATGAAAAGCAGGGTTGTCACTAGCACGTTAAGAAACCATACAATAAGTGTCAGGGGCCCGAGACTGTTCAACTGCCTCCCAGCATACATAAGGGGGATTACCAACAGACCCCTGGCAGTCTTCAAGCTGGCACTGGACAAGCACCTAAAGTCGGTTCCTGATCAGCCGGGCTGTGGTTCGTACGTTGGTTTGCGTGCAGCCAGCAGCAACAGCCTGGTTGATCAGGCTCTGATCCACCAGGAGGCCTGGTCACAGACCGGGCCGCGGGGGCGTTGATCCCCGGAACTCTCTCCAGGTAAACTCCAGGTAAACTCCAGGTAAACTCCAGGTAAACTCCAGGTAAACTCCAGGTAAACATAACGTGTTAAGGAATGGACTCCATGATAACTACCACGTACACTCTTATGATTATTGCTCGCCTCCCAGTATATATTAAACTCTACACAACTGGTGAGGACCAGAGTTAATGGCCAAGTTTCTAATTAGTCTGTCTGTGAGGGGTATTGGGATATATCACTAACATGATATAAACCTGACAATAAACACCGACAAGTTGGTTTAGAAAGACACGTAATTAATACTATGACGTATTTATCAGACAACGTTACGGTCCTGAGACCTTGATCACTTCTCAGAATGGTAATTCTGAGAATGATAATTGTAATAATATATGTCCTTAAAATGAATAATGTGATTAATATTTGTAAGCTAGTAGACAAAACAAAATGCTTAAGCAAGTCAAGTTCATTTAAATTCTAATTAATTATACAGTCTTCTAAATAGTCAGTTTTACTGACGTAAAATTTCATAATATACGTGAACCATTTGTTCCGGCACAACCAACTAGAGGAAACAATCTGCTTGACTTGGTTTTTGCCAACAAAGAATCACTAATTAATAATCTTGAGGTTAGTGATGAGCTTGGGGAAAGTGATCACAAATCACTTAGTTTCAATATATCATGGAATTACCCAGATAACTGCAATCAAGTTGCTGTCCCAGACTTTCGCTTGGCCGATTTCATGGGACTGAAAAATTACCTGGGTGGGCTAAATTGGGACGGGTCAGGTAGGTGGTGTTGGTTGCCAGTGTGACATTTTTCAGAGAAAAGTTCTAGCTGGCCAGACAACTTTTGTTCCGAGTACGGAAATTAGGTCTAACAAAAATGTTGTCAGTCACTTTCATTACTTGTCACAGTGTAATGTTGTAATGACTGAATGTTGTCAGTCACTTTCATTACTTGTCACAGTGTAATGTTGTAATGAATGAATGTTCTCAGTCACTTTCATTACTTGTCGCAGTGTAATGTTGTAATGAATGAATGTTGTCAGTCACTTTCATTACTTGTCACAGTGTAATGTTGTAATGAATGAATGTTGTCAGTCACTTTCATTACTTGTCACAGTGTAATGTTGTAATGACTGAATGTTGTCAGTCACTTTCATTACTTGTCACAGTGTAATGTTGTAATGAATGAATGTTGTCAGTCACTTTCATTACTTGTCACAGTGTAATGTTGTAATGAATGAATGTTGTCAGTCACTTTCATTACTTGTCACAGTGTAATGTTGTAATGAATGAATGTTGTCAGTCACTTTCATTACTTGTCACAGTGTAATGTTGTAATGAATGAATGTTGTCAGTCACTTTCATTACTTGTCACAGTGTAATGTTGTAATGAATGAATGTTGTCAGTCACTTTCATTACTTGTCACAGTGTAATGCTGTAATGAATGAATGTTGTCAGTCACTTTCATTACTTGTCACAGTGTAATGTTGTAATGAATGAATGTTGTCAGTCACTTTCATTACTTGTCACAGTGTAATGTTGTAATGAATGAATGTTGTCAGTCACTTTCATTACTTGTCGCAGTGTAATGTTGTAATGAATGAATGTTGTCAGTCACTTTCATTACTTGTCACAGTGTAATGTTGTAATGAATGAATGTTGTCAGTCACTTTCATTACTTGTCACAGTGTAATGTTGTAATGAATGAATGTTGTCAGTCACTTTCATTACTTGTCACAGTGTAATGTTGTAATGAATGAATGTTGTCAGTCACTTTCATTACTTGTCACAGTGTAATGTTGTAATGAATAAATGTTGTCAGTCACTTTCATTACTTGTCACAGTGTAATGTCGTAATTAATAAATGTTGTCAGTCACTTTCATTACTTGTCGCAGTGTAATGTTGTAATGAATGAATGTTGTCAGTCATTTTCATTACTTGTCACAGTGTAATGTTGTAATGAATGAATGTTGTCAGTCACTTTCATTACTTGTCACAGTGTAATGTTGTAATGAATGAATGTTGTCAGTCACTTTCATTACTTGTCACAGTGTAATGTTGTAATGAATGAATGTTGTCAGTCACTTTCATTACTTGTCACAGTGTAATGTTGTAATGAATGAATGTTGTCAGTCACTTTCATTACTTGTCACAGTGTAATGTTGTAATGAATGAATGTTGTCAGTCACTTTCATTACTTGTCACAGTGTAATGTTGTAATGAATGAATGTTGTCAGTCACTTTCATTACTTGTCACAGTGTAATGTTGTAATGAATGAATGTTGTCAGTCACTTTCATTACTTGTCACAGTGTAATGTTGTAATGAATGAATGTTGTCAGTCATATACAATATAATACGTTATTCGTCACTTTTGAAGATTTAAAATAAGATCAATGAACAAACTTTCTACCAGATAAATAAAATAAGTTTGTATTACTTGCAAGAAAAAAATTGTAGAAAATATTTTTACTCGTAACTGAGCGTAAGTTGTCAGCCATGAAGGAGGAGCAGCAGTTGTCAGCCATGAAGGAGGAGCAGCAGTTGTCAGCCATGAAGGAGGAGTAGCAGTTGTCAGCTATGAATTTGGAGCAGCAGTTGTCAGCCATGAAGGAGGAGCAGCAGTTGTCAGCCATGAAGGAGGAGCAGCAGTTGTCAGCAATGAAGGAGGAGTAGCAGTTGTCAGCTATGAATTAGGAGCAGCAGTTGTCAGCCATGAAGGAGGAGCAGCAGTTGTCAGCCATGAAGGAGGAGCAGCAGTTGTCAGCCATGAAGGAGGAGCAGCAGTTGTCAGCCATGAAGGAGGAGCAGCAGTTGTCAGCCATGAATGAGGAGTAGCAGTTGTCAGCCATGAAGGAGGAGCAGCAGTTGCCAGCAATGAAGGAGGAGCAGCAGTTGTCAGCCATGAAGGAGGAGCAGCAGTTGTCAGCCATGAAGGAGGAGCAGCAGTTGTCAGCCATGAAGGAGGAGCAGCAGTTGTCAGCCATGAAGGAGGAGCAGCAGTTGTCAGCCATGAAGGAGGAGCAGCAGTTGTCTGCCATGAAGGAGGAATAGCAGTTGTCAGCCATGAAGGAGGAGAAGCAGTTGCCAGCCATGAAGGAGGAGCAGCAGTTGTCAGCCATGAAGGAGGAGCAGCAGTTGTCAGCCATGAAGGAGGAGGAGCAGCAGTTGTCAGCCATGAAGGAGGAGCAGCAGTTGTCGGCCATGAAGGAGGAGCAGCAGTTGTCAGCCATGAAGGAGGAGCAGCAGTTCTCAGCCATGAAGAAGGAGTAGCAGTTTTCAGCCATTAAGGAGGAGTAGCAGTTGTCAGCCATGAAGGAGGAGCAGCAGTTGTCAGCCATGAAAGAGGAGCAGCAGTTGTCAGCGATGAAGGAGGAGTAGCGGTTGTCAGCCATGAAGGAGGAGCAGCAGTTGTCAGCCATGAAGGAGGAGCAGCAGTTGTCAGCCATGAAGAAGGAGTAGCAGTTGTCAGCCATGAAGGGGGAGTAGCAGTTGTAAGCCATGAAGGAGGAGCAGCAGTTGTCAGCCATGAAGGAGGAGTAGCAGTTGTCAGCCATGAAGGAGGAGTAGCAGTTGTCAGCCATGAAGGAGGAGCAGCAGTTGTCAGCCATGAAGGAGGAGCAGCAGTTATCAGCCATGAAGGAGGAGCAGCAGTTGTCAGCCATGAAGGAGGAGTAGCAGTTGTCAGCCACGAAGGAGGAGTAGCAGTTGTCAGCCATGAAGGAGGAGCAGCAGTTGTCAGCCATGAAGGAGGAGTAGCAGTTGTCAGCCATGAAGGAGGAGTAGCAGTTGTCAGCCATGAAGGTGGAGCAGCAGTTGTTAGCCATGAAGGAGGAGCAGTAGTCAGTACTGAAGAACAAGACATGCAGGTATGTGGACGCCTCATATTTATGTCATGAACAAACACCTATAATTTCATCATTACTATTACAATCAATAAGAAGCACTAAACCTACAAGGGCCATACAGAACAGATATAATTTCTTCAGATGGAGTATTTAAAAGAGGAGCAAATATATGATTAATTAGTATGGGCTAATTCCTGATTATAACTTGGACGACAGTTTTGTCTCAGGTCGCAGACGTTTAATAAAAATTTTTAATATCTTGTAGTCCATGCGGGAGAGGTCGAAGATGCCTTCCTCCAGGGTGCTTAAGTCCACTGTTTTCACATTCTCGAATCCCAGACGAAGACTTGCTTTCTCTGCGTAAAGGTTGATGGTATTTGTACAGGCTAATGTGTAGCCTTGCTTGATGCAAAGATCCAGACATAGCTGAAGGAAATGCATGAACATGATATGAACACAGCAACATGGGAAATAATAATATTAATATCAGGCAAAATGGAAGAATTTCGATTTTGTTGTCAACACTGATATCCAAGAATTACATTGTTTGATGTTTTATCATCTGCATTTATTATCTACCGGGTAATACCACCACATATGGCTTAACACAAACCTTCGCTACCTTTGTAGACACACCTAGATGAGAATAGTCAGGAAGGACACAAATGCGAGTACCATAGACGATGCGTTCCCTCTTTGTGCCCACGACTTCATCCATAAGTTTCCGCGTTATATACCACGCTCTAAGAATTCCAACCTGAAGGATAAACAACTCGCAATTACTGCAAAAAAACGTAAGCCCATATAACCTGGCAATTAACAGACAGTACAGATTTTGTTCACAGTTAGAACATACATTTATTATCACAATAATGTGTTACTTAAAATTCCTGTAAAATACTCAGCAGGTTTGTATAGCACTGTCTGCCAAACCATATTATATAATTGTTGAGAATTATTGCTTAAATTGTGTAATTTTAAAACTATGAAATTGCAGGCTTACTTAAAGCTGTTATCGTACCTTAGCTAATTTCAAAGCCCAAGCAATTTTAAAGGCAAAGTCATCCAGGATGCAGCCCACTACAGTTACTTAACATCCAGATATATATTTACTGCTAATTGAATGAGATCAAAAGGTGTAATGGGGCTTGTTAGGTGCTTGTACTCTCAAAACAGAGACGACTGCTACTTTGTGTATCTATATTCTCTACCAATGTGCTTCCAGCACATTAGAAATGTATTGCTGCTTTTAGATAATTAAAAAAATGGTTACATCGCAGTTAACAAAACAAATAATTAGGTTCTGTACATATTGAGGCTCATTATGTAGAAACTGTCTCAGTGAATGCTATATTTTGAGGTTCATTATGTAGAAACTGTCTTAGTGAGTTGAGTTTCAGTCTCACATTCAGCATTAATTAAACTAAACATTTTATATCAAGAACAGTAACAAATAAGAAAAATAATTTCTGTTAATTAAATGTTAAGTAAGCATTTTCAACATATAAGTTTTCATTTAACTGTTAAGCAAGCATTTTTAACATAAGTCTTCAATTAACTGTTAAGTAAGCATTTTTAACATTTGTCTTCAATTAACTGTTAAGTAAGCATTTTTAACATTAGTCTTCAATTAACTGCTAAGTAAGCATTTTTAACATTAGTCTTCAATTAACTGTTAAGTAAGCATTTTTAACATTAGTCTTCAATTAACTGCTAAGTAAGCATTTTTAACATTAGTCTTCAATTAACTGCTAAGTAAGCATTTTTAACATTAGTCTTCAATTAACTGTTAAGTAAGCATTTTTAACATTAGTCTTCAATTAACTGCTAAGTAAGCATTTTTAACATTAGTCTTCAATTAACTGCTAAGTAAGCATTTTTAACATTAGTCTTCAATTAACTGTTAAGCAAGCATTTTTAACATTAGTCTTCAATTAACTGTTAAGTAAGCATTTTTAACATTAGTGAGGGAACTTGTGCACACAAGCAAGATCAAATATTAGTAAAGAAAGTTGTGTAGTGAGGGAACCTGTGCACACAAGCAATATCAAATATTAGTAAAGAAAGTAGTGTAGTGAGGGAACTTGTGCACACAAGCAATATCAAATATTAGTAAAGAAAGTAGTGTAGTGAGGGAACTTGTGCACACAAGCAAGATCAAATATTAGTAAAGAAAGTTGTGCAGTGAGGGAAGTTGAGCACACAAGCAATATCAAATATTAGTAAAGAAAGTAGTGTAGTGAGGGAACTTGTGCACGCAAGCAATATCAAATATTAGTAAAGAAAGTAGTGTAGTGAGGGAACTTGTGCACACAAGCAATATCAAATATTAGTAAAGAAAGTAGTGTAGTAAGGGAACTTGTGCACGCAAGCAAGATCAAATATTAGTAAAGAAAGTAGTGTAGTAAGGGAACATGTGCACGCAAGCAAGATCAAATATTAGTAAAGAAAGTAGTGTAGTGAGGGAACTTGTGCACACAAGCAATATCAAATATTAGTAAAGAAAGTAGTGTAGTAAGGGAACTTGTGCACGCAAGCAAGATCAAATATTAGTAAAGAAAGTAGTGTAGTGAGCGAACTTGTGCACACAAGCAATATCAAATATTAGTAAAGAAAGTAGTGTAGTGAGGGAACTTGTGCACACAAGGAAGATCAAATATTAGGTTACAAAGTAGTGTAGTGAGGGAACTTGTGCACACAAGCAATATCAAATATTAGTAAAGAAAGTAGTGTAGTGAGGGAACTTGTGCACACAAGCAATATCAAACATTAGTAAAGAAAGTAGTGTAGTGAGGGAACTTGTGCACACAAGGAAGATCAAATATTAGGTTAGAAAGTAGTGTAGTGAGGGAACTTGTGCACGCAAGCAAGATCAAATATTAGTAAAGAAAGTAGTGTAGTGAGGGAACTTGTGCACACAAGCAAGATCAAATATTAGTAAAGAAAGTAGTGTAGTGAGGGAACTTGTGCACACAAACAATATCAAATATTAGTGAAGAAAGTAGTGTAGTAAGGGAACTTGTGCACACAAGCAAGATCAAATATTAGTAAAGAAAGTAGTGTAGTGAGGGAACTTGTGCACACAAACAATATCAAATATTAGTAAAGAAAGTAGTGTAGTGAGGGAACATTTGCACACAAACAATATCAAATATTAGTAAAGAAAGTAGTGTAGTGAGGGAACTTGTGCACACAAGCAAGATCAAATATTAGTAAAGAAAGTAGTGTAGTGAGGGAACTTGTGCACGCAAGCAAGATCAAATATTAGTAAAGAAAGTAGTGTAGTGAGGGAACTTGTGCACACAAGCAAGATCAAATATTAGTAAAGAAAGTAGTGTAGTGAGGGAACTTGTGCACACAAACAATATCAAATATTAGTGAAGAAAGTAGTGTAGTAAGGGAACTTGTGCACACAAGCAAGATCAAATATTAGTAAAGAAAGTAGTGTAGTGAGGGAACTTGTGCACACAAACAATATCAAATATTAGTAAAGAAAGTAGTGTAGTGAGGGAACATTTGCACACAAACAATATCAAATATTAGTAAAGAAAGTAGTGTAGTGAGGGAACTTGTGCACACAAGCACAAAGTAGATGTAATAATTTACAGAGAATTTATTCATTAGAGAGTTAAACGAAAAACTGACTGTTAAATAAAGGTCAAACAGATGCTGAAAACAGACTGGTGACGAACTTATTACGCTGTCAGGTAAGTGGTTCTACCAGTCAGACTGGTAATGAACTTATTACGCTGTCAGGTAAGTGGTTCTACCAGTCAGACTGGTGACGAACTTATTACGCTTTCAGGTAAGTGGTTCTACCAGTCAGACTGGTAATGAACTTATTACGCTGTCAGGTAAGTGGTTCTACCAGTCAGACTGGTGACGAACTTATTACGCTTTCAGGTAAGTGGTTCTACCAGTCAGACTGGTAATGAACTTATTGAATTGAAAGGTAAGTGGTACAACCAGTCAGACTGGTAATGAACTTATTGCATTGTAAGGTAAGTGGTACAACCAGTCAGACTGGTAATGAACTTATAGCATTGTAAGGTAAATGGTACAACCAGTCAGACTGGTAATGAACTTATTGCATTGTAAGGTATATGGTACAACCAGTCAGACTGGTAATGAACTTATAGCATTGTAAGGTAAGTGGTATTACCAGTCAGACTGGTAATGAAGTTATTGCGCTCTCAGGTAAGTGGTACAACCAGTCAGACTGGTAATGAAATTATTGCATTGTTAGGTAAGTGGTACAACCAGTCAGACTGGTAATGAAATTATTGCATTGTTAGGTAAGTGGTATTACCAATCAGACTGGTAATGAAGTTATTGCGCTGTCAGGTAAGTGGTACAACCAGTCAGACTGGTAATGAAATTATTGCATTGTTAGGTAAGTGGTACAACCAGTCAGACTGGTAATGAACTTATAGCATTGTTAGGTAAGTGGTACAACCAGTCAGACTGGTAATGAACTTATAGCATTGTAAGGTAAGTGGTACAACCAGTCAGACTGGTAATGAACTTATTGCATTGTAAGGTAAATGGTACAACCAGTCAGACTGGTAATGAACTTATTGCATTGTAAGGTAAGTGGTATTACCAGACAGACTGGTAATGAACTTATTGCATTGTTAGGTAAGTGGTACAACCAGTCAGACTGGTAATGAAATTACTGCATTGTTAGGTAAGTGATACAACCAGTCAGACTGGTAATGAACTTATAGCATTGTAAGGTAAGTGGTATTACCAGTCAGACTGGTAATGAAGTTATTGTGCTGTCAGGTAAGTGGTACAACCAGTCAGACTGGTAATGAAATTATTGCATTGTTAGGTAAGTGGTACAAC
This sequence comes from Cherax quadricarinatus, assembly GCF_038502225.1. NCBI lineage: Eukaryota > Metazoa > Arthropoda > Malacostraca > Decapoda > Parastacidae > Cherax > Cherax quadricarinatus. The sequence continues at coordinate 142,154 of NW_027195424.1, read as the reverse complement.
CAGTCAGGCTGGTAATGAACTTATAGCATTGTAAGGTAAGTGGTATTACCAGTCAGACTGGTAATGAACTTATTGCATAGTAAGGTAAGTGGTATTACCAGTCAGACTGGTAATGAAGTTATTGCGCTGTCAGGTAAGTGGTACAACCAGTCAGGCTGGTAATGAACTTATAGCATTGTAAGGTAAGTGGTATTACCAGTCAGACTGGTAATGAACTTATTGCATAGTAAGGTAAGTGGTATTACCAGTCAGACTGGTAATGAAGTTATTGCGCTGTCAGGTAGGTGGTACAAACGGTCAAAAGGGATTTTATCATTTCAGAGACATGACAAGTTTCACAGTGAGTTGTCGTTGTTGTTCTTGATTCACCGGTACTCTCCCGGTCCGGGTCTTTTCTAGTTGGTGACCTGTCCTTGACTCCTTGTCTTTGGAGTGTTTAGAGACCTATGTCTCCCATGGAAGGAAGTACAAGTACCTTCTCAGCTTCGGGATCAACTGTCCCCAGGCCTAGCCCCATTCCCCACCCTCACAGAGCTCGTAGGGAGAAGCTAGGCCTCTGGTCTGCCATCTGTCTCGCCCCAATGGGGCTCGTGGGAATATCAGTCTTGGGAGCTGTAAGTGGTAGTAAGCTCCGCCTCTGGCACCATCCCTGGCCAAATAGGGCTCGTGGAAGTTGTATCTGATACACCTCCTCACAGTGAGGTGCTCGGCTCCTTTCCATGTCTGGTGTGGCTAATATTGAGTCGCAAAAAGAAAGGTTCCTAAATGCAAAAGCTGAATAGGTAAAATTGGTCAATTACCAAGAACTCATTTAAAGTTAAATCCTTTCAAGAAGAGCATTGCAAATTTCACCTATTCAGTAAAACACAAACATATATTATATACATACATACACACACACACATATACATATGTATATATATATATATATATATATATATATATATATATATATATATATATATATATATATATATATATATATATATATATATATATATATTATATATATATATATATATATATATATATATATGAGATTAACAAGTTAAGAAAGCCTAGAGAACAAATGGATTTGTCAGTTAAAAATAGGAGAGGAGAGTTATTAAATGGAGAGGTAGAGGTATTGGGAAGATGGAAGGAATATTTTGAGGAATTGTTAAATGTTGATGAAGATAGGGAAGCTGTGATTTCGTGTATAGGGCAAGGAGGAATAACATCTTGTAGGAGTGAGGAAGAGCCAGTTGTGAGTGTGGGGGAAGTTCGTGAGGCAGTAGGTAAAATGAAAGGGGGTAAGGCAGCCGGGATTGATGGGATAAAGATAGAAATGTTAAAAGCAGGTGGGGATATAGTTTTGGAGTGGTTGGTGCAATTATTTAATAAATGTATGGAAGAGGGTAAGGTACCTAGGGATTGGCAGAGAGCATGCATAGTTCCTTTGTATAAAGGCAAAGGGGATAAAAGAGAGTGCAAAAATTATAGGGGGATAAGTCTGTTGAGTGTACCTGGTAAAGTGTATGGTAGAGTTATAATTGAAAGAATTAAGAGTAAGACGGAGAATAGGATAGCAGATGAACAAGGAGGCTTTAGGAAAGGTAGGGGGTGTGTGGACCAGGTGTTTACAGTGAAACATATAAGTGAACAGTATTTAGATAAGGCTAAAGAGGTCTTTGTGGCATTTATGGATTTGGAAAAGGCGTATGACAGGGTGGATAGGGGGGCAATGTGGCAGATGTTGCAAGTGTATGGTGTAGGAGGTAGGTTACTGAAAGCAGTGAAGAGTTTTTACGAGGATAGTGAGGCTCAAGTTAGAGTATGTAGGAAAGAGGGAAATTTTTTCCCAGTAAAAGTAGGCCTTAGACAAGGATGTGTGATGTCACCGTGGTTGTTAATATATTTATAGATGGGGTTGTAAGAGAAGTAAATGCGAGGGTCTTGGCAAGAGGCGTGGAGTTAAAAGATAAAGAATCACACACAAAGTGGGAGTTGTCACAGCTGCTCTTTGCTGATGACACTGTGCTCTTGGGAGATTCTGAAGAGAAGTTGCAGAGATTGGTGGATGAATTTGGTAGGGTGTGCAAAAGAAGAAAATTAAAGGTGAATACAGGAAAGAGTAAGGTTATGAGGATAACAAAAAGATTAGGTGATGAAAGATTGAATATCAGATTGGAGGGAGAGAGTATGGAGGAGGTGAACGTATTCAGATATTTGGGAGTGGACGTGTCAGCGGATGGGTCTATGAAAGATGAGGTGAATCATAGAATTGATGAGGGAAAAAGAGTGAGTGGTGCACTTAGGAGTCTGTGGAGACAAAGAACTTTGTCCTTGGAGGCAAAGAGGGGAATGTATGAGAGTATAGTTTTACCAACGCTCTTATATGGGTGTGAAGCGTGGGTGATGAATGTTGCAGCGAGGAGAAGGCTGGAGGCAGTGGAGATGTCATGTCTGAGGGCAATGTGTGGTGTGAATATAATGCAGAGAATTCGTAGTTTGGAAGTTAGGAGGAGGTGCGGGATTACCAAAACTGTTGTCCAGAGGGCTGAGGAAGGGTTGTTGAGGTGGTTCGGACATGTAGAGAGAATGGAGCGAAACAGAATGACTTCAAGAGTGTATCAGTCTGTAGTGGAAGGAAGGCGGGGTAGGGGTCGGCCTAGGAAGGGTTGGAGGGAGGGGGTAAAGGAGGTTTTGTGTGCGAGGGGCTTGGACTTCCAGCAGGCATGCGTGAGCGTGTTTGATAGGAGTGAATGGAGACAAATGGTTTTTAATACTTGACGTGCTGTTGGAGTGTGAGCAAAGTAACATTTATGAAGGGATTCAGGGAAACCGGCAGGCCGGACTTGAGTCCTGGAGATGGATATATATATATATATATATATATATATATATATATATATATATATATATATATATATATATATATATATATATTCCTGGTTACCTGAAGGTTATCTAGAGGTTATTCCGGGGATCAACGCCCCCGCGGCCCGGTCCATGACCAGGCCTCCCGATGGATCAGGGCCTGATCAACTAGGCTGTTACTGCTGGCCGCACGCCGTCCAACGTACGAGCCACAGCCCGGCTGATCCGGCACTGACTTTAGGTATCTGTCCAGCTCTCTCTTGAAGGCAGCCAGGGGTTTATTGGCAATTCCCCTAATGCTTGATGGGAGGCTGTTGAACAGTCTTGGGCCCCAGATACTTATTGTGTTTTCCCTTAGTGTACCAATGGCGCCCCTACTTTTTATTGGGGGCATTTTGCATCGCCTGCCCAGTCTTTTACTTTCGTAGGGAGTGATTTCTGTGTGCAGATTTGGGACCATTCCTTCCAAGATTTTCCAAGTGTAGATTATGATATATCTCTCCCTCCTGCGTTCCAACGAGTACAAGTCAAGTGCTTCCAAGCGTTCCCAGTAGTTAAGGTGCTTGACAGAACTTATACTTGCAGTAAAGGATCTCTGTACACTCTCTAGATCTGCGATTTCACCTGCTTTGAATGGAGATGTTAATGTACAGCAGTATTCCAGCCTAGAGAGAACAAGTGATTTGAAAAGGATCATCATGGGTTTGGCATCTCTCGTTTTGAAAGTTCTCATTATCCATCCTATCATTTTCTTTGCACGTGCGATCGTGGCACTGTTGTGATCCTTGAAAGTGAGATCCTCAGACATTACTACTCCCAGGTCCCTTACATTATTTTTCCGCTCTATTGTATGGCCGGAGTCAGTAGTATACTCTGTTCTAGTTATTATCTCCTCCAGTTTTCCATAACGGAGTAGTTGGAATTTGTCCTCATAGAACATCATATTGTTTACCGTTGCCCACTGGAAAACTTTGTTTATATCTTCTTGGAGGTTAACCGCGTCCTCAGCAGATGACAGCCTCATGCAGATCCTAGTATCATCCGCAAAGGATGATACGGTGCTGTGATGTATATCTCTGTCTGTGTCTGATATGAGGATAAGGAATAAGATGGGGGCGAGTACTGTGCCTTGTGGAACAGAGCTCTTCACTATGGCAGCCTCTGATTTAACTCTGTTGACCACTACTCTTTGTGTTAAATTTGTTAGGAAGTTGAAGATCCATCTCCCCACTTTCCCAATTATTCCTTTAGCACGTATTTTATGGGCTATTACGCCATGATCGCATTTGTCAAATGCTTTTGCAAAGTCTGTGTATATTACATCTGCATTCTGATTTTCTTCCAGTGCATCCAAGGCCATGTCATAGTGATCCAGTAGTTGTGAGAGGCAGGAGCGACCTGCCCTGAACCCATGTTGCCCTGGATTGTGCAGATTTTGGGAATCCAGGTGATTTGCAATCCTGCTTCTTAGCACTCTTTCAAAGATTTTTATGATGTGGCACGTCAGAGCTATTGGTCTATAGCTCTTAGCTAATGCTTTGCTGCCACCTTTATGGAGTGGGGCTATATCCGTTGTTTTAAGTGACTGTGGAATTTCACCCATGTCCAAGCTCCTCCTCCATAGTGTACTTAGGGCACACGAGAGGGGTTTCTTGCAGTTCTTAATGAAAACAGAGTTCCACGAGTCTGGGCCCGGGGCTGAGTGCATAGGCATGTTGTCAATGGCTTTTTCGAAATCTATCGGAGTTAGGGTAATGTCGGAAATCTGGCATACATTTATGGAGTTTTGAGGCTCATTCATGAAGAAATCATTTGGGTCGTCGATCCTCAGACCGATTAGTGGTTCACTAAACACAGAGTCGTACTGGGATTTCAATATTTCACTCATTTCCTTGTTGTCATCTGTGTAAGTCCCATCCTGTCTGAGTAAGGGCCCGATACTAGATGTGGTATTTGCCTTGTTTTTGGCATATGAAAAGAAATATTTTGAATTTCTTTCAATTTCACTAATAGCTTTAAGCTCCTCCTGCCTCTCCTGGTTCCTGTAAGAGTCATTTAGCTTAAGTTCGATAGTTTCCACTTCCCTGGTCAGCGCCTCCTTTCGTGTATCAGATATTCTAGCACTCCTGAGGAGCTCAGTGACTCTTCGTCTTCTTCTGTAGAGGGAGCGTCTTTTTCTCTCCAGTTTACTCCTGCTCTTCTTCTTTCTTAGGGGAATATGGATAGAACATGCTTCGGCTACCAGGAAGTTGATCCTTTCAAGGCACTGGTTTGGATCCATGTCATTTAAGACATCTTCCCAACATGTTTCGTTTAGGACATGGTTTACCTGGTCCCAGTTGATGTTCTTGTTGTTGAAGTTGTATTTTGTGAAGACACCTTCACAGGTACATGCATTCTGCTGTTCAGGACCCCTATGCATGTACGTCTGGAATTCAATTAGGTTGTGATCGGAATTAGTTGTTTTTGATATTCTTATGTCTCTTATCAGGTCCTCATTATTTGTGAAGATAAGGTCAAGTGTGTTTTCTAGTCTTGTTGGCTCCACTATCTGCTGGCTTAAGGTGTGTTTTTCGCAGAGACTTAGTAGCTCATGTGTGTGTGACCTTTCATCTGCGCTACCTCCGGGGATTGTTTCAGCTATAACATTATTTGCTACATTCTTCCATTTTGTATGCCTTAGGTTGAAATCACAAAGCAGTAAGATGTTTGGGGATGGAGCTGGAAGGTTTTCCAAACAGTAATCAATTTTCAGTAGTTGTTCCTTGAACTGTTGGGAGGTTGCATCTGGTGGCTTGTATACAACCACAATGACTAGGTTTTGGTTCTCGATCTTTATTGATAGAACTGCAACTACCTAATTTGTGGTGTTCAGCAACTCCGTGCAGATAAGGGACTCTTTGACTTACATACATATATATATATATATATATATATATATATATATATATATATATATATATATATATATATATATATATATATATATATATCAACAAGTCGGCCGTCTCCCACCGAGGCAGGGTGACCCAAAAAAGAAAGAAAATCCCCAAAAAGAAAATACTTTCATCATCATTCAACACTTTCACCACACTCGCACATTATCACTGTTTTTGCAGAGGTGCTCAGAATACAACAGTCTAGAAGCATACACATATAAAGATACACAACATATCCCGCCAATCTGCCAATATCCCAAACCCCTCCTTTAAAGTGCAGGCATTGTACTTCCCATTTCCAGGACTCAAGTCCGACTATATGAAAATAACCGGTTTCCCTGAATCCCTTCACTAAATATTACCCTGCTCACACTTCAACAGATCGTCAGGTCCCAAGTACCATTCGTCTCCATTCACTCCTATCTAACATGCTCACGCACGCTTGCTAGAAGTCCAAGCCCCTTGCCCACAAAACCTCCTTTACCCCCTCTCTCCAACCCTTTCGAGGACGACCCCTACCCCGCCTTCCTTCCCCTATAGATTTAAATGCTTTCCATGTCATTCTACTTTGATCCATTCTCTCTAAATGACCAAACCACCTATATATATAAACATATATATATATATATATATATATATATATATATATATATATATATATATATATATATATATATATATATATATATATATATATATATATATATATATATATGCAATAAGATCACAGTAAACAGGTGATTTCAGAATATGCAAAACAACCACTCTGAAAGAATAGAGAAATTCCAAGCGCTTTCGTGACATCTCACATTATCAAGGAACTATGAAAGTAAAGCATCCAAGGAAGCTATATAAAGGGTCTGGCCAGCACCTCACTATCAGATCCCTCAACGGTTAAACACCTGATGCGCGCCGACCCAACTTGGAGAGGTCCTTTGCACAACTCACCCCACAAACTATTCTACCCAATGGGAAGAATAGTTTGTGGGGTGAGTTGTGCAAAGGACCTATCCAAGTTGGGTCGGCGCGCATCAGGTGTTTAACCGTTGAGGGATCTGATAGTGAGGTGCTGGCCAGACCCTTTATATAGCTTCCTTGGATGCTTTACTTTCATAGTTCCTTGATAATGTGAGTTGTCACGAAACCGCTTGGAATTTCTCTATTCTTTCAGAGTGGTTGTTTTGCATATATATATATATATATATATATATATATATATATATATATATATATATATATATATATATATATATATATATATATATATATATATATATATATATATATATACTATTATTATTATTATTATTATTATTATTTTATTATCACACTGGCCGATTCCCACCAGGGCAGGGTGGCCCGAAAAAGAAAAACTTTCACCATCATTCACTCCATCACTGTCTTGCCAGAAGGGTGCTTTACACTACAGTTTTTAAACTGCAACATTAACACCCCTCCTTCAGAGTGCAGGCACTGTACTTCCCATCTCCAGGACTCAAGTCCGGCCTGCCGGTTTCCCTGAACCCCTTCATAAATGTTACTTTGCTCACACTCCAACAGCACGTCAAGTATTAAAAACCATTTGTCTCCATTCACTCCTATCAAACACGCTCACGCATGCCTGCTGGAAGTCCAAGCCCCTCGCACTCAAAACCTCCTTTACCCCCTCTCTCCAACCTTTCCTAGGCCGACCCCTACCCCGCCTTCCTTCCACTACAGACTGATACACTCTTGAAGTCATTCTGTTTTACTCCATTCTCTCTACATGTCCGAACCACCTCAACAACCCTTCCTCAGCCCTCTGGACAACAGTTTTGGTAATCCCGCACCTCCTCCTAACTTCCAAACTACAAATTCTCTGCATTATATTCACACCACACATTGCCCTCAGACATGACATCTCCACTGCCTCCAGCCTTCTCCTCGCTGCAACATTCATCACCCATGCCTCACACCCATATAACAGCGTTGGTAAAACTATACTCTCATACATTCCCCTCTTTGCCTCCAAGGACAAAGTTCTTTGTCTCCACAGACTCCTAAGTGCACCACTCACTCTTTTCCCCTCATCAATTCTATGATTCACCTCATCTTTCATAGACCCATCCGCTGACACGTCCACTCCCAAATATCTGAATACATTCACCTCCTCCATACTCTCTCCCTCCAATCTGATATTCAATCTTTCATCACCTAATCTTTTTGTTATCCTCATAACCTTACTCTTTCCTGTATTCACCTTTAATTTTCTTCTTTTGCACACCCTACCAAATTCATCCACCAATCTCTGCAACTTCTCTTCAGAATCTCCCAAGAGCACAGTGTCATCAGCAAAGGGCATTTGTGACAACTCCCACTTTGTGTGTGATTCTTTATCTTTTAACTCCACGCCTCTTGCCAAGACCCTTGCATTTACTTCTCTTTATTATATATGTATATATATATATATATATATATATATATATATATATATATATATATATATATATATATATATATATATATATATATATATATATATATATATATATATATATATATATATATATGATGGCACACTAGCAGGTACAAAGGAATCCCTCCTGCATGATCTTACACAGGTAATGACACGGGGACAGGAAATGGGTTTCATCCTGAATCCATCCAAATGTGAAATCATCTCAGTCAATCAACAAGTGATAATTGCAGTGAGATCAAAACTACCAGGAGCAGCAATCATTGCCCCCACAAACAGTGTCTTGTTAGGAGCACCTCTGGGAAGCAATGCCATTGACACAATTCTCAGGAAGAAATCGGAAGAGTTAAGGAGAATGGAAGAACGAATAGGCAATCTGGACACCCACGATGCCTTGTAATTTCTCACAAAGTGTTTGAGTCTGCCCAGGTTGACATATTTCCTAAGATGTGCACCTTCATATGATAACCCTATACTGCACGAATATGACAGTATCCTGAGGCAGATTTTTTACGAAAGTACTTAACCTTACTCTAGACGACGGGCAGTTGAACCAAGCTACACTTCCAGTCAGACTAGGAGGCATTGGTGTCCGCAAGTCATCACAGATTGCGCTACCTGCTTTTCTGTCTTCATGTATTGCATCCAGAGGGCTTGTAGCAGCGATTCTCCCTGAACATCTTAGGGACAAGATTGGAGTCCAGGACCAAAAGTTCATTGACGGAGCTATGATCTGGAATAATCTAACGGGCTCTGAAACCAGACCTGCTCCCCCCAACAACTACAAACAATCGCACTGGGATGGTCCAATAGTGGAAAATATAGCCTCAACAATGCTTCAGAGTGTGTCAGGGAAGGATAGAGCCCGCCTCCTGGCAGTGAGAGCCCATCATGCAGGGGATTTTCTGTTGGCTGTTCCCAACTCCAGCCTTGGCACACGCCTCGACCCACAGACCATCCGCATCGGTGTTGCCCTTAGACTTGCCGCCCCTATTCTCGCCGAACACAGGTGTATTTGTGGCAGTGAAGCAGCAGACCGATTCGGGCACCATGGTCTTGTGTGCCGTAAAAATCCAAGGGAAAGATTGCAAGACATGAGGAGGTTAATAACATTATCAAGAGGAGTCTTACAACAGCCGGATGCCCAACAGTAAGGGAGCCACCCCAGCTATGCAGATCTGATGGCAGCCAGAAGTGTCCAGATGGTATCACCATTAAAGCCTGGACAGTTGGGAAGCAGGTGGTGTGGGACTATACATGTGCATCTTCCTTGGCTGATACCTATCTCCAATACACCAGGGAGGAAGGAGGGGCAGCTGCCAGCTTCAGGGAGTCCCAAAAGTCTAGAAAATATGGAGAACTTGCCCATCATTATATGTTTGTTCCCATGGGCTCAGAGACCTTTGGCTCATGCGGAAAGAATGCATCTAAATTCCTTAAGGAGCTGGGAAAAAGACTCATCAGGGTAACTAGGGATCCCAGGGTAGCTAGTTTTCTGTTCCAGCGGCTCAGTGCGGCTGTTCAAAGGGGTAATGCCTGCTGTATTTTGGGCACACGCCCCAGCTCTGAGGAGCTGGATGAGATTTTCGCCTTATAATCGGTGATACACACGTAACAACATTTACCTTATATGCCACCATTATATCAACAATGGATCTCTTAAATCTTTTGTACCATATTATGTAATAAAATATTCCTATTGGTAAAAAAAAATATGAAAAGATGGGGTGGTAGGGGAAGTGGAATATTCAAACGGTTTCAGGAAGAAATCCAAATATTTTTCCTTGAAGCCTTTTTATCCGCTTCTCCGAGGCTATGGGTCCCACAGTTTACACCAGAGGTGGACCCCTAATATATATATACATAAATAAATAAATAAATAAATAAATAAATATATATATATATATATATATATATATATATATATATATATATATATTTATATATATATATATATATATATATATATATATATATATATATATATATATATATATATATATATATATGTGTGTGTGTGTGTGTGTGTGTATATGGACACATAATTTTTTCTATTAACATATCAGCCTATTCCCACCAAGGCAGGGTGGCCCGAAAAAAGAAAAACTTTCATCATCATTCACTCCATCACTGTCTTGCCAGAAGGGTGCTTTACACTACAGTTATAAAACTGCAACATTAACACCCCTCCTTCAGAGTGCAGGCACTGTACTTCCCATCTCCAGGACTCAAGTCCGGCCTGCCGGTTTCCCTGAATCCATTCATAAATGTTACCTTGCTCACACTCCAACAGCACATCAATATTAAAAATCATTTTCTCCATTCACTCCCATTAAATACACTCACACATGCTTGCTGGAAATCCAAGCCCTTCGCAAACAAAACCTTCAACCTCTAACATCAACATTTTCTTGGCCGACCCCTATCTTGCCTTCTTTCCACTACAGATTTATACACTCTTGAAGTCATTCTGTTTTGTTCCATTCTTTCTACATGTCCAAACCACCTCAACAACCCCTCAGCCCTCTGGACAATAGTTATGGTAATCCTGCACCTCCTCCTAATTTCCAAACTACGAATTTTCTGCATTATATTTACACCACACATTGCCCTCGGACATGACATCTCCACTGCCTCCAGCCTTCTCCTCGTAGCAACATTCACAACCCATGCCTCACACCCATATAAGAGTGTTGGTATAACTTTACGCTCATGCAATCCTCTCTTCACTTCCATGGACAAAGTTCTTTGTCTCCACAGAGTCTTAAGTGCACCACTCACCCTTTTCCCCTTATCAATTCTAGGACTCACCTAATCCTTCATTGACCCCTCTGCTGACACGTCCACTCTTAAGTATCTGAATACATTCACCTCCTCCATACTCGCTCCCTCCAATCTGATATCAAATCTTTCATAACCTAATCTTTTTGCTATCCTCATTACCTTACTCTTTCCTATATTCACTTTTAATTTTCTTCTTTTACATACCCTACAAATTCATCCATCAACCTCTGCAACTTCTCTTCAGAATCTCCCAGAAGCACAGTATCATCAGCAAAGAGCAACTGTTACAACTCACACTTTGTGTTTGATTCTTTATCTTTTAACTCCACACCTCTTGCCAAGACCCTCGCATTCACTTCTCTTACAACTCCATCTATAAATATAGTGAACAACCAAGGTGACATCACACATCCTTGTCTAGCGCCTACTTTTTCTGGGAAATAATCTCCATCTCTCTTACAAACTCTAACCTGAGCCTCACTATCCTCGTAAAAACTCTTCACTGGTTTCAGTAACCTACCTTCTATACCATACACCTGCAATATCTGCCACGTTGCCCCCCTATCCACCCTGTCATACACTTTTTTTAAATCCATAAAGAAACTAGGTACCTTACCCTCTTCCATACATTTATTAAATTATAGCACCAACCATTCCAAAACTATATCCCAACCTACTTTTAACATTTCCATCTTTATCCCATCAATTCCAGCTGCCTTACCCCCTTTCATTCTACCCACTGCCTCACAAACTTACCCTACATTCACAACTGGGTCTTCCTCATTCTTATAAGATGTTATTCCTCCTTGCCCAATACACAAAATCACAACTTCCTTATCTTCCCTAGGCTTCCTCAACTTATTAATCTCACTCCAAAACTTTTTCTTATTTTCAACAAAATTTCTTGATAACATCTCACCCACTCTCTCATTTGCTCTCTTTTTACTCGGTCCTGAGAGCGTGGTTTTTGCCGACCACAGGATGGGTTCAGGGCACATTAATGTGCCATGTACCCATCCTGTGGTCGGTAGTCAAGTTATTGATGTGCCCTGAACCCATCCTGTGGTCAGGAGTCAAGATATTAATGTGCCCTGAACCCATCCTGTGGTTGGTAGTCAAGATACAGAATATCAAAATGGTATACAATACCGACAGGTTGGTAGGTAAGACACATAGGCAACATTTAGGCAATTATATTCCGAAACGTTTCGCCTACACAGTAGTCTTCTTCAGCCGAGTACAGAAAGTAGGCAGGAGCAGTGGAGATGTGAAGACGATGTAATCAGTCCATCACCCTTGAAGTCGTAGATTTGAGGTTGTCAGTCCCTCAGCCTGGAGAAGTTCTGTTCCAAAGTCTGGAAGTGACTGAAGATCAAGCGACATTGTTGAGACTTAGATACTGTCGGAAGGAGAGGTGGTCTTGGTACAGAAAAGAAAACACCTTGGACAACTTTTTCAAGTGAGAATTGTTTGATCTAAGAGGGACCTGACCTCCCAGTGGCTACATTCTCACTACTACTACTCTGCACCTCTCCTTCCGACAGTATTTAAGTCTCAACACTGTCGCTTGATCTTCAGTCACTTCCAGACTTTGGAACAGAACTTCTCCAGGCTGAGGGACTGACAACCTCAAATCTACGACTTCAAGGGTGATGGACTGATTACATCGTCTTCACATCTCCACTGCTCCTGCCTACTTTCTGTACTCGGCTGAAGAAGACTACTGTGTAGGCGAAACGTTTCGAAATATAATTGCCTAAATGTTGCCTATGTGTCTTACCTACCAGTCAAGATATTACTGAGACAAATAATTGAAGCTGGGTCTGGGATGCTGCCTTTTAATAACTATGAAAGTTACAGTCTTCATGAACTTGCTAAAATCGATGTTCAAATTGTAATGAGTTACTTATGCAAAGATGACTTAAACCACAAAAAATATTACATTGTAGCTCATATGTATCTTTGAATAATTTATATTACCTAATATTTCAGCAAGATATGATTGAATTTAAAGAAGTTTCAGTAGTTTTGTGTTATTTACATTAACAAAAGCTAGGATACTTTTTTTTTTTGAGAATGGTTGTTAATGTACCACTGCGACAAAATAATTTAGCATTTCCTGCACATATGTGAGTGAATTGTCTCTGAATTCATTAATTTGATCACATTCAAGTCCATCTAGCAATGTTTACATTTAGTTATGTCTATATCAGCTGGTGATGTTGATACTTGTACCTCAGCCTCAGCTGGTGATGTTGATACTTGTAACTCAGCCTCAGCTGGTGATGTTGATACTTGAAACTCAGCCTCAGCTGGTGATGTTGATACTTGTAACTCAGCCTCAGCTGGTGATGTTGATACTTGTAACTCAGCCTCAGCTGGTGATGTTGATACTTGTAACTCAGCCTCAGCTGGTGATGTTGATACTTGTAACTCAGCCTCAGCTGGTGATGTTGATACTTGTAACTCAGCCTCAGCTGGTGATGTTGATACTTGTAACTCAGCCTCAGCTGGTGATGTTGATACTTGTAACCCAGCCTCAGCTGGTGATGTTGATACATGTAACCCAGCCTCAGCTGGTGATGTTAATACTTGTAACCCAGCCTCAGCTGGTGATGTTAATTCTTGTAAACCAGCCTCAGCTGGTGATGTTAATACTTGTAACCCAGCCTCAGCTGGTGAAGTTGATACCTGTAACTTAGCCTCAGCTGGTGATGTTGATACTTGAAACTCAGCATCAGCAGATGATGTTGATACTTGTAACTCAGCCTCAGCTGGTGATGTTAATACTTGTAACTCAGCATCAGATGGTGATGTTTATACTTTTAACTCAGCCTCAGCTGGTGATGTTGATACTTGTAACTCAGCCTCAGCAGGTGATATTGATTCTTATAACTCAGCCTCAGCTGGAGATATTGATACTTGTAACTCAGCCTCAGCTGGTGATGTTGATACTTGTAACTCAGCCTCAGCTGGTGATGTTGATACTTGTAACTCAGCCTCAGCTGGATATGTTGAAACTTGTAACTCAGCCTCAGCTGGTAATGTTGATACTTGTAACTCAGCCTCAGCTGGTAATGTTGATACTTGTAACTCAGCCTCAGCTGGTGATGTTGATACTTGTAACTCAGCCTCAGCTGGTGATGTTGATAATTGTAACCCAGCCTCAGCTGGTGAAGTTGATACTCGTAACTCAGCTTCAGCTGGTGACGTTCATACATGTAACCCAGCCTCAGCTGGTGATGTTAATACTTGTAACCCAGCCTCAGCTGATCATGTTGATACCATTAACTCAGTCTCAGCTGGTGATGTAGTTATTTGTAACGCAGCCTCAGCTGGTGATGTTGATACTTGCAACCCAGCCTCAGCTGGAGAAGTTAATACTTGTAACTCAGCCTCATCTTGTGATGTTGATACTGGTAACTCAGCCTCAGCTGGTGAAGTTGATACTTGTAACTCTGCCTCAGCTGGTGATGTTGATACTTGTAACTCAGCCTCAGCTGGTGATGATAATACTTGTAACCCAGCCTCAGCTGATCATGTTGATACTTGCAACCCAGCCTCAGCTGGAGAAGTTAATACTTGTAACTCAGCCTCATCTTGTGATGTTGATACTGGTAACTCAGCCTCAGCTGGTGAAGTTGATACTTGTAACTCAGTCTCAGCTGGTGATGTTGATACTTGTAACTCAGCCTCAGCTGGTGACGTTGATACATGCAACCCTGCCTCAGCTGGTGATGTTGATACTTGTAACTCAGCATCAGCTCGTTAGGTTTATACTTGTAACTCAGCCTCAGCTGTTGATGTTGATACTTGTAACTCAGCCTCATCTGGTGACGTTGATACTTGTAACTCAGCCTCAGCTGGTGATGTTGATACTTGTAACTCAGCCTCAGCTGGTGATGTTGATACTTATAGCTCAGTCTCAGCTGGTAATGTTGATACTTGTAACTCAGCCTCAGCTAGTGATGTTGATATTTGTAACTCAGCCTCAGCTGGTGATGTTGATACATCTGAACCAGCCTCAGCTGGTGATGTTGATACTTTTAACTCAGCCACAGCTGGTGATGTTGATACTTGTAACTCAGCCTCAGCTGGTGATGTTGATACTTGTAACTCAGTCTCAGCTGGTGATGTTGATACTTGTAACTCAGCCTCAGCTGGTGATGTTGATACTTGTAACTCAGCCTCAGCTGGTGATGTTGATACTTGTAACTCAGCCTCAGCTGGTAATGTTGATACTTGTAACCCAGCATCAGCTGGTGATGATAATACTTGTAAGTCTGCATTAGCTGATGATGTTGATAATTGTAACTCAGCCTCAGCTGGTGATGTTGATACTTGTAACTCAACCTCAGCTGGTGATGTTGATACTTGTAACCCAGCCTCAGCTGGTGATGTTGATACTTTTAAGTCAGCCTCAGCTGGTGATGTTGATACTTGTAACTCATCCTCAGCTGGTGATGTTGATAATTGTAACTCATCCTCAGCTGTTGATGTTGATACTTGTAACTCAGCCTCATCTGGTGATGTTGATACTTGTAACTCAGCCTCAGCTGGTGAAGTTGATACTTGTAACTCAGCCTCAGCTGGTGATGTTGATACTTGTAACTCAGCCTCAGCTGGTAATGTTGATACTTGAAACTCTGCCTCAGCTGGAGAAGTTGATACTTGTAACTCAGCCTCAGCTGGTGACGTTGATACTTGTAACTCAGCCTCAGCTGGTAATGTTGATACTTGTAACTCAGCCTCAGCTGCTGATGTTGATACTTGTAACTCAGCCTCAGCTGGTAATGTTGATACTTGTAACTCAGCCTCAGCTGGATATGTTGATACTTGTAACTCAGCCTCAGCTGGTAATGTTGATACTTGAAACTCAGCCTCAGCTGGTGATGTTGATACTTGTAACTCAGCCTCAGCTGGTAATGTTGATACTTGTAACCCAGCCTCAGCTGGTGAAGTTGATACTTGTAACTTAGCCTCAGCTGGTGATGTTGATACTTGTAACTCAGCCTCAGCTAGTGATGTTGATACTTGTAACTCAGCCTCAGCTGGTGTTGTTGATACTTGTAACTCAGCCTCAGCTGGTGATGTTGATACTTATACTCAGCTGGTGATGTTGATACTTGTAACTCATCCACAGCTGGTGATGTTGAAATTTGTAACTCATCCGCAGCTGGTGATGTTGATACTTGTAACTCAGCCTCAGCTGGTGATGTTGATACTTGTAACTCAGCCTCAGCTGGTGAAGTTGATACTTGTAACTCAGCCTCAGCTGGTGATGTTGATACTTGTAACCCAGCCTCAGTTGGTGATGTTAATACTTGTAACTCAGCCTCACCCTGGTGATGTTGAAACTTGTAACCCAGCCTCAGCTGGTGAAGTTGATACTTGTAACTTAGCCTCAGCTGGTGATGTTGATACTTGTAACCCTGCCTCAGCTGGTGAAGTTGATAGTTGTAACTCTGCCTTAGCTGGTGATGTTGATAATTGTAACTCAGCCTCAGCTGGTGATGTTGATACTTGTAACTCAGCCTCAGCTGGTGATGTTGATACTTACACTCAGCTGGTGATGATGATACTTGTAACTCAGCCTCAGCTGGTGATGTTGATACTTGTAACTCAGCCTCAGCTGGTGATGTTGATACTTGAAACTCAGCCTCAGCTGGTGATGTTGATACTTGTAACTCAGCCTCAGCTGGTGATGTTGATACTTGTAACTCAGCCTCAGCTGGTGATGTTGATACTTGTAACTCAGCCTCAGCTGGTGATGTTGATACTTGTAACTCAGCCTCAGCTGGTAATGTTGATACTTGTAACTCAGCCTCAGCTGGTGATGTTGATACTTGTAACTCAGCCTCAGCTGGTGATGTTGATACTTGTAACTCAGCCTCAGCTGGTGATGTTGATACTTGTAACTCAGCCTCAGCTGGTGATGTTGATACTTGTAACTCAGCCTCAGCTGGTGATGTTGATACTTGTAACTCAGCCTCAGCTGGTGATGTTGATACTTACACTCAGCTGGTGATGTTGATACTTGTAACTCATCCTCACCTGGAGATGTTGAAACTTGTAACTCATCCACAGCTGGTGATATTGATACTTATAACTCAGCCTCAGCTGGTGATGTTGATACTTGTAACTCAGCCTCAGCTGGTGAAGTTGATACTTGTAACTCAGCCTCAGCTGGAGATGTTGATACTTGTAACCAAGCCTCAGCTGGTGATGTTAATACTTGTAACTCAGCCTCAGCTGGTGATGTTGATACTTGTAACTTAGCCTCAGCTGGTGATATTGATACTTATAACTCAGCCTCAGCTGGTGACGTTGATACATATAACCCAGCCTCAGCTGGTGATCCTAATACTTGTAACCCAGCCTCAGCTGGTGATGTTAATACTTGAAACCCAGCCTCAGCTGGTGATGTTAATACTTTTAACCCAGCCTAAGCTGGTGAAGTTGATACTTGTAGCTCAGCCTCAGCTGGTGATGTTGATACTTATAACTCAACCTCAGCTGGTGATGTTGATACTTGTAACTCAGCCTCAGCTGGCGATGTTGATACTTGTAACCCAGCCACAGCTGGTGATGTTGTAACTCAGCCTCAGCTGGTGATAACTTGTAACAGCCTCAGCTGGTGAGCTGGTGATATTGATACTTGTAACCTAGCCTCAGCTGGTGATGTTAATACTTGTAACTCAGCCTCAGCTTGTGATGTTAATACTTGAAACCCAGCTTCAGCTGGTGATGTTGATACTTGTAATTCAGCCTCAGCCGGTGATGTTGATACTTGTAACCCAGCCACAGCTGGTGATGTTGTGATGTTAATACTTGTAACTCAGCCTCTTCCCGTGATGTTGATACTTGTAACCCAGCCTCAGCTGGTGAAGTTGATATTTGTAACTTAGCCTCAGCTTGTGATTTTGATACTAGTAACTCAGCCTCAGCTGGTGACGTTGATACATGTAACCTAGCCTCATCTGGTGATGTTAATACTTGTAACCTAGCCTCAGCTCGTGATGATACTTGTAACCCAGCCTCAGCTGGTAATGTTGATACTTGTAACTCTGCCTCAGCTGGTGATGTTAATACTTGTAACCCAGCCTCAGCTGGTGATGTTAATACTTGTAACTCTGCCTTATATGGTGATGTTGATACTTGTAACTCAGCCTCAGCTGGTGATGTTGATACTTGTAACTCAGCCTCAGCTGTTGACGTTGATACATGTAACTCTGCATCAGATGGTGATGTTGATACTTGTAACTCAGCCAATAAAGTCTGGAACAATACTTGACTTTGTGATGTTCGATACTTGTAACTTTTAACTGAGCCTCAGTTGGTGATGTTGATACATGTAACTCAGCCTCAGCTGGTGATGTTGATATATGTAACTGAGCCTCAGCTGGTGATGTTGATACTTGCAACTGAGCCTCAGCTCGTGATGTTGATACTTGTAACTCAGCCTCAGCTGGAGATGTTGATACTTGTAACTCAGCCTCAGCTGGTGATGTTGATACTTGTAACCCAGCCTCAGTTTGTGATGTTAATACTTGTAACCCAGCCTCAGCTGGTGATGCTGATACTTGTAACTCTGCCTCAGCTGGTGACGCTGATATTTGTAAGCTAGCCTCAGCTGGTGATGTTGATAAATGTAACTGAGCCTCAGCTGATGTTGATACTTGTAACTCAGCCTCAGCTGATGTTGATACTTGTAACTCAGCCTCAGCTGGTGATGTTGATACTTGTAACTCAGCCTCAGCTGGCGATATTGATACTTGTAACTCAACCTCAGCTGGTAATATTGATACTTGTAACTCAGCCTCAGCTGGTGATGTTGATACTTGTAACTCAGCCTCAGCTGATGTTGATACTTGTCACTCAGCCTCAGCTGGTGATGTTGATACTTGTAACTCAGCCTCAGCTGGCGATGTTGATACTTGTAACTCAGCCTCAGCTGGCGATGTTGATACTTGTAACTCAGCCTCAGCTGGTGATGTTGATACTCGTAACTCAGCCTCAGCTCTTGATGTTTATACTTGTAACCCAGCCTCAGCCGGTGATTTTAATACTTGTAACCCAGCCTCAGCTGGTGATGTTGATACTTGTAAACCTGCCTCAGCTGGTGATGTTAATACTTGTAACTCAGCCTCATCTCGTGATATTGATACTTGTAAACCAGCCTCAGCTGGTGATGTTGATACTTGTAAACCTGCCTCAGCTGGTGATGTGAATACTTGTAACACAGCCTCAGCTGGTGATGTTAATACTTGTAACTCTGCCTTACCTGGTGATGTTGATACTTGTAACTCAGCCTCAGCTGGTGATGTTAATACTTGTAACCCAGCCTCAGCAGGTGAGGATAATACTTGTAACTCTGCCTTAGCTGGTAATGTTGATACTTGTAACTCTGCCTCAGCTGGTGATGTTAATACTTGTAACCCAGCCTTAGCTGGTGATGTTGATACTTGTAACTCAGCCTCAGCTGGTGATGTTGATACTTGTAACACAGCCTCAGCTGGTGACGTTGATACTTATAATCAACTAGTGATGTTGATACTTCTAACTCATCCACAGCAGGTGATATTGAAACTTGTAACTCATCCACAGCTGGTGATGATGAGACTTGTAACTCAGCCTCAGCTGGTGATTTTCATACTTGTAACTCAGCCTCAGCTGGTGAAGTTGATACTTGTAACTCAGCCTCACCTGGTGATGTTGATACTTGTAACCCAGCCTCAGCTGGTGATGTTGATACATGTAACCCAGCCTCAGCTGGTGATGTTAATACTTGTAACCCAGCCTCAGCTGGGGATGTTAATTCTTGTAAACCAGCCTCAGCTGGTGATGTTAATACTTGTAACCCAGCCTCAGCTGGTGAAGTTGATACTTGTAACTTAGCCTCAGCTGGTGATGTTGATACTTGTAACTCAGCCTCAGCTGGTGATGTTGATACTTGTAACTCAGCCTCAGCTGGTGATGTTAATACTTGTAACTCAGCATCAGATGGTGATGTTTATACTTTTAACTCAGCCTCAGCTGGTGATGTTGATACTTGTAACTCAGCCTCAGCAGGTGATATTGATTCTTATAACTCAGCCTCAGCTGGAGATATTGATACTTGTAACTCAGCCTCAGCTGGTGATGTTGATACTTGTAACTCAGCCTCGGCAGGTGATATTGATACTTATAACTCAGCCTCAGCTGGAGATGTTGATACTTTTAACTCAGCCTCAGCTGGTGATGTTGATACTTTTAACTCAGCCTCAGCAGGTGATGTTGATACTTGTAACTCAGCCTCAGCTGGTGATGTTGATACTTGTAACTCAGCCTCAGCTGGTGAAGTTGATACTTGTAACTCAGTCTCAGCTGGTGATGTTGATACTTGTAACTCAGCCTCAGCTGGTGACGTTGATACATGCAACCCTGCCTCAGCTGGTGATGTTAATACTTGTAACCCAGCCTCAGTTGGTGATGTTAATACTTGTAACTCAGCCTCACCCTGGTGATGTTGATATATAAACTGAGCCTCAGCTGGTGATGTTGATACTTCCAATTGAGTCTCAGCTGGTGATGTTGATACTTGTAACTCAGCCTCAGCTGGTGATGTTGATACTTGTAACTCAACCTCAGCTGGTGATGTTGATACTTGTAACCCAGCCTCAGCTGGTGATGTTGATACTTTTAAGTCAGCCTCAGCTGGTGATGCTGATATATGTAACCGAGCCTCAACTGGTGATGTTGATACTTGTAACCCAGCCTCAGCTGGTGATGTTGATACTTTTAAGTCAGCCTCAGCTGGTGATGTTGATACTTGTAACTCAACCTCAGCTGGTGATGTTGATACTTGTAACCCAGCCTCAGCTGGTGATGTTGATACTTGTAACTCAGCCTCAGCTGGTGATGTTGATACTTGTAACTCAGCCTCAGCTGGTGATGTTGATACTTGTAACTCAGCCTCAGCTGGTGATGTTGATACTTGTAACTCAGCCTCAGCTGGTGATGTTGATACTTGTAACCCAGCCTCAGCTGGTGATGTTGATACTTGTAACTCAGCCTCAGCTGGCGATGTTGATACTTGTAACTCAGCCTCAGCTGGCGATGTTGATACTTGTAACTCAGCCTCAGCTGGTGATGTTGATACTTGTAACTCAGCCTCAGCTGGTGATGTTGATACTTGTAACTCAGCCTCAGCTGGTGATGCTGATACTCGTAACTCAGCCTCAGCTATTGATGTTTATACTTGTAACCCAGCCTCAGCTGGTGATCTTAATATACGTAACACAGCCTGAGCTGGTGATGTTGATACTTGTAAACCTGCCTCAGCTGGTGATGTTAATACTTGTAACTCAGCCTCAGCTCGTGATTTTGATACTTGTAACCCAGCCTCAGCTGGTAATGTTGATCCTTGTAACTCTGCCTCAGCTGGTGATGTTAATACTTGTAACCCAGACTCAGCTGGTGAAGTTAATACTTGAAACTCAGCCTCTGCTGGTGATGTTGATACTTGTAACTCAGCCTCAGCTGGTGATGTTGATACTTGTAACTCAGCCTCAGCTGGTGAAGTTGATACTTGTAACTCAGCCTCACCTGGTGATGTTGATACTTGTAACCCAGCCTCAGCTGGTGATGTTAATACTTTTAACCCAGCCTAAGCTGGTGAAGTTGATACTTGTAGCTCAGCCTCAGCTGGTGATGTTGATACTTATAACTCAACCTCAGCTGGTGATGTTGATACTTGTAACCTAGCCTCAGCTGGTGATGTTAATACTTGTAACTCAGCCTCATCTCGTGATGTTGATACTTGTAAACCAGCCTCAGCTGGTATTGATGATACTTGTAACTCTGCTTCAGCTGGTGATGTTAATACTTGTAACTCAGCCTCAGCTGGTATTGATGATACTTGTAACTCTGCTTCAGCTGGTGATGTTAATACTTGTAACTCAGCCTCAGCTGGTGATGTTAGTACTTGTAACCCAGCCTCTGCTGGTGATGTTAATACTTGTAACTCTGCCTTAGCTGGTAATGTTGATACTTGTAACTCAGCCTCAGCTGGTGATGTTAATACTTGTAACCCAGCCTCAGCTGGTGATGTTGATACTTGTAACTCAGCCTTAGCTGGTGATGTTGATACTTGTAACTCAGCCTCAGCTGGTGACGTTGATACTTATACTCAGCTAGTGATGTTGATACTTGTAACTCAGCCTCAGCTGGTGATGTTGATACTTGTAACTCAGCCTCAGCTGGTGAAGTTGATACTTGTAACTCAGCCTCACCTGGTGATGTTGATACTTGTAACCCAGCCTCAGCTGGTGATGTTAATACTTGTAACTCAGCCTCAGCTGGTGATGTTGATACTTGTAACCCAGCCTCAGCTGGTGAAGTTGATACTTGTAACTCAGCCTCAGTTGGTGACTTTGATACATGTAACCCAGCCTCAGCTGGCGATGTTAATACTTGTAACCCAGCCTCAGCTGGCGATGTTAATACTTTTAACTCTGCCTCAGCTGGTGGTGATGATATATGTAAGTCTGCCTCAGTTGGTGATGTTGATACTTGTAACTCAGCCTCAGCTGGTGATGTTGATACTTGTAACTCAGCCTCAGCTGGTGATGTTGATACTTGTAACTCAGCCTCAGATGGTGATGTTTATACTTTTAACTCAGCCTCAGCTGGTGATGTTGATACTTGTAACTCAGCCTCAGCAGGTGAAGTTGATACTTACACTCAGCTGGTGATGATGATACTTGTAACTCATCCTCACCTGGAGATGTTGAAACTTGTAACTCAGCCTCAGCTGGTGACGTTGATACTTTTAACCCAGCCTCAGCTGGTGATGTTAATACTTGTAACTCAGCCTCATCTGGTGACATTGATACTTGTAACTCAGCCTCAGCTGGTGATGTTGATACTTACACTGAGCAGCTGGTGATGTTGATACTTGTAACTCAGCCTCAGCTGGTGATGTTGATACTTGTAACTTAGCCTCAGCTGGTGATATTGATACTTATAACTCAGCCTCAGCTGGTGATGTTGATACTTGTAACTCAGCCTCATCTCGTGATATTGATACTTGTAACCCAGCCTCAGCTGGTGATGTTGATACTTGTAACTCAGCCTCAGCTGGTGATGTTGATACTTGTAACTCAGCCTCAGCTGGTGATGTTTATACTTTTAACTCAGCCTCAGCTGGTGATGTTGATACTTGTAACTCAGCCTCGGCTGGTGATGTTGATACTTGTAACTCAGCCTCGGCTGGTGATGTTGATACTTGTAACTCAGCCTCAGCTGGCGATGTTGATACTTGTAACTCAGCCTCAGCTGGTGATGTTTATACTTGTAACCCAGCCTCAGCTGGTGATTTTAATACTTGCAACCCAGCCTCAGCTGATGTTTATACTTGTAAACCTGCCTCAGCTGGTGATGTTAATACTTGTAACTCAGCCTCAGCTCGTGATGTTGATACTTGTAACCCAGCCTCAGCTGGTAATGTTGATCCTTGTAACTCTGCCTCAGCTGGTGATGTTAATACTTGTAACCCAGACTCAGCTGGTGAAGTTAATTCTTGTAACTACTTGGTGATGTTGATACTTGTAACTCAGCCTCAGCTGGTGATGTTGATACTTGTAACTCAGCCTCAGCTGGTGATACTTGTAACTGAGCTGGTGATGTTGATACTTGTAACTCAGCC
Organism: Cherax quadricarinatus; assembly: GCF_038502225.1. NCBI lineage: Eukaryota > Metazoa > Arthropoda > Malacostraca > Decapoda > Parastacidae > Cherax > Cherax quadricarinatus. Next base: position 118,429 of record NW_027195424.1, on the reverse strand, counting down.
TCAGCTGGTGAAGTTGATACTTGTAACTCAGCCTCACCTGGTGATGTTGATACTTGTAACCCAGCCTCAGCTGGTGATGTTAATACTTTTAACCCAGCCTCAGCTGATGTTGATACTTGTAACTCAGCCTCAGCCGGCGATATTGTTACTTTTAACTCAGCCTCAGCTGGCGATGTTGATACTTATAACTCAGCCTCAGCTGGCGATGTTGATACTTGTAACTCAGCCTCGGCTGGTGATGTTGATACAGGTAACCCAGCCTCAGCTGGTGATGTTGATACTTATACTCAGCCGGTGATGTTGATACTTGTAACTCAGCCTGAGCTGGTGACGTTGATACATGTAACCCAGTCTCACCTGTTGATGTTAATACTTATAACCCAGCCTCAACTGGTGATGTTAATACTTGTAAACCAGCCTCAGCTGGTGATGTTAATACTTGTAACCCAGCCTCAGCTGGTGATGTTAATACTTGTAACTCAGCCTCAGCTGGCGATGTTGATACTTGTAACCCAGCCTCAGCAGGTGAAATTGATACTTGTAACTCAGCCTCAGCTGGTGATGTTGATAATTGTAACTCTGCCTCAGCTTGTGATGTTGACACTTATACTCAGCTTGTGAGGTTGATACTTGTAACTCATCCACAGCTGGTGATGCTGAAATTTGTAACTCCTCCACAGCTGGCGATGTTGAGACTTGTAACTCAGCCTCAGCTGGTGAAGTTGATACTTGTAACTCAGCCTCAGCTGGTGACGTTGATACTTATAACCCAGCCTCAGCTGGTGATGTTAATACTTGTAACCCAGCCTCAGCTGGTAATGTTGATACTTGTAACTCTGCCTCAGCTGGTGAAGTTGATACTTGTAACTCAGCCTCAGCTGGTGACGTTGATACTTATAACCCAGCCTCAGCTGGTGATGTTAATACTTGTAACCCAGCCTCAGCTGGTGATGTTAATACTTGTAAGTCTGCCTTAGCTGATGATGTTGATAATTGTAACTCAGCCTCAGTTGGTGATGTTGATACTTGTAACTCAGCCTCATCTGGTGACGTTGATACTTGTAACTCAGCCTCAGCTGGTGATGTTGATACTTGTAACTCAGCCTCAGCTGGTGACGTTGATACATGTAACTCAGCCTCAGCTGGTGATGTTAATACTTTTAACTCTGCCTCAGCTAGTGATGTTGATATGTGTAACTGACCCTCAGCTGGTGATGTTGATACTTGCAACTGAGCCTCAGCTGGTGATGTTGATACTTGTAACTCAGCCTCAGCTGGTGACGTTGATACATGTAACTCAGCCTTTGCTGGTGACGTTAATACATGCAACTCTGCCTCAGGTGGTGATGTTAATGCTTTTAACTCTGCCTCATCTGGTGATGTTGATATATAAACTGAGCCTCAGCTGGTGATGTTGATACTTCCAATTGAGTCTCAGCTGGTGATGTTGATACTTGTAACTCAGCCTCAGCTGGTGATGTTGATACTTGTAACTCAACCTCAGCTGGTGATGTTGATACTTGTAACCCAGCCTCAGCTGGTGATGTTGATACTTTTAAGTCAGCCTCAGCTGGTGATGTTGATACTTGTAACTCAACCTCAGCTGGTGATGTTGATGTATGTAACTGGGCCTCAGCTGGTGATGTTGATACTTTTAACTCAGCCTCAGCTGGTGATGTTGATACTTGAAACTCAGCCTCAGCTGGTGATGTTGATACGTGTAACTCAGCGTCAGCTGGTGATGTTGATACTTGTAACTCAGCCTCAGCTGATGTTGATACTTGTAACCCGGCCTCAGCTGGTGATGTTGATACTTGTAACTCAGCCTCAGCTGGCGATATTGATACTTTAACTCAGCCTCAGCTGGCGATGTTGATACTTGTAACTCAGCCTCAGCTGGTGATGTTGATACTTGTAACTAAGCCTCAGCTGGCGATGTTGATACTTGTAACTAAGCCTCAGCTGGCGATGTTGATACTTGTAACTCAGCCTCAGCTGGCGATGTTGATACTTGAAACTCAGCCTCAGCTGTTGATGTTTATACTTGTAACCCAGCCTCAGCTGGTGATTTTAATACTTGTAACCCAGCCTCAGCTGGTGATGTTTATACTTGTAAACCTGCCTCAGCTGGTGATGTTAATACTTGTAACTCAGCCTCAGCTCGTGATTTTGATACTTGTAACCCAGCCTCAGCTGGTAATGTTGATCCTTGTAACTCTGCCTCAGCTGGTGATGTTAATACTTGTAACCCAGACTCAGCTGGTGAAGTTAATACTTGAAACTCAGCCTCTGCTGGTGATGTTGATACTTGTAACTCAGCCTCAGCTTGTGATGTTGATACTTATAACTCAGCCTCAGCTGGTGACGTTGATACTTATACTCAGCTAGTGATGTTGATACTTGTAACTCAGCCTCAGCTGGTGAAGTTGATACTTGTAACTCAGCCTCACCTGGTGATGTTGATACTTGTAACCCAGCCTCAGCTGGTTATGTTAATACTTTTAACCCAGCCTCAGCTGGTGATGTTGATACTTGTAACCCAGCTTCAGCTGGTGAAGTTGATACTTGTTACTCAGCCTCAGCTTGTGACGTTGATACATGTAACCCAGCCTCAGCTGGTGATGTTAATACTTGTAACCCAGCCTCAGCTGGTGATATTAATACTTGTAAACCAGCCTCAGCTGGTAATGTTAATACTTGTAACCCAGCCTCAGCTTGTGAAGTTGATACTTGTAACTTAGCATCAGCTGGTGATTATGATACTTGTAACTCAGCCTCAGCTTGTGATGTTGATACTTGTAACTCAGCCTCACTGGTGATGTTGATACTAATACTTAGCTGGTGATGTTGATACTTGTAACTCATCCACAGCTGGTGATGTTGACATTTGTAACTCCTCCACTGCTGGTGATGTTGATACTTGTAATTCAGCCTCAGCTGGTGAAGTTGATACTTGTAACTCAGCCTCAGCTGGTGACGTTGATACTTGTAACCCAGCCTCAGCTGGTGATATTAGTACTTGTAACTCAGCCTCAGCTGGTGAAGTTGATACTTGTAACTCAGCCTCAGCTGGTGACGTTAATGCAGGTAACCCAGCCTCAGCTGGTGATGTTAATACTTGTAACCCAGCCTCAGCTGTAGATGTTAATACTTGTAACCCAGCCTCAGCTGGTGATGTTACTTCTTGTAACCCAGCCTCAGCTGATGAAGTTGATGCTTGTAACTTAGCCTCAGCTGTTGATGTTGATACTTTTAACCCAGCCTCAGCTGGTGATGTTGATACTTCTATCTCAGCCTCAGCTGGTTACGTTGATACATGTAACCCAGCCTCAGCTGGTGATGTTAATACTTGTAACCCAGCCTCAGCTGGAAATGTTGATACTTGTAACTCTGCCTCAGGTGGTGATGTTAATACTTGTAACCCAGCCTCAGCTGATGATGTTAATACTTGTAAGTCTGCCTTAGCTGGTGATGTTGATACTTGTAACTCAGCCTCAGTTGGTGATGTTGATACTTGTAACTCAGCCTCAGCAGGTGACGTTGATACTTCTAACTCAGCCTCAGCTGGTGATGTTGATACTTGTAACTCATCCTCAGTTGGTGACGTTGATACATGCAACTCAGCCTCAGCTGGTGATGTTAATACTTTTAACTCTGCCTCGGCTGGTGATGTTGATATATGTAACTGAGCCTCGGCTGGTGATGTTGATACTTGCAACTGAGCCTCAGCTGGTGATGTTGATACTTGTAACTCAGCCTCAGCTGGTGACGTTGATACATGTAACTCAGCCTCAGATGGTGACGTTAATACATGTAACTCAGCCTGAGCTGGTGATGTTAATATTTTTAACTCTGCCTCAGCTGGTGATGTTGATATTTGTAACTGAGCCTCAGCTGGTGATGTTGATACTTGCAATTGAGCCTCACCTGGTGATGTTGATACTTTTTACTCAGCCTCAGCTGGTGATGTTGATACTTGTAACCCAGCCTCAGCTGGTGATGTTGATACTTGTAACCCAGCCTCAGCTGGTGATGCTGATATATGTAACTCAACCTCATCTGGTGATGTTGATGTATGTAACTGAGCCTCAGCTGGTGATGTTGATACTTTTTACTCAGCCTCACCTGTTCATATTGATACTTGTAACCCCGCCTCAGCTGGTGATGTTGATACTTGTAACTCAGCCTCTGCTGGTGATGTTGATACTTGTAACTCAACCTCAGCTGGTGATGTTGATGTATATAACTGAGCCTCAGCTGGTGATGTTGATACTTGTAACTCAGCCTCAGCTGGTGATGTTGATACTTGTAATTCAGCCTCAGCTGGTGATGTTGATACTTGTAACTCCGCCTCAGCCTGCGATATTGATACTTGCAACTCAGCCTCAGCTTGCTATGTTGATACTTGTAACTCAGCCTCAGCTGGTGATGTTGATATTTGTAACTCAGGCTCAGATGGTGATGATGATACTTGTAGCTCAGCCTCAGCTGGTGATGTTGATACTTGTAACTCAGCCTCAGCTGGCGATGTTGATACTTGTAACTCAGCCTCAGCTGGTGATGTTGATATTTGTAACTCAGGCTCAGATGGTGATGATGATACTTGTAGCTCAGCCTCAGCTGGTGATGTTGATACTTGTAACTCAGCCTCAGCTGGTGATGATGATACTTGTAACTCAGCCTCAGCTGGTGATGATGATACTTGTAACTCAGGTTCAACTTAGCATTAATTACATCCAAGTGTTTGCTTATCTTCCTAAATACACTACAAACAGGTGGTTCCTTCTGCACGATATAATAAGTCTCAGGTTAATGAAATTCAGTTGAAATTCTCTTCGTATTATTGTTCTCAAACTGCTAACTGGCAGCAAAGGTCATAATCTACTCCTTCCTTGAAGGTCTATGCTTCTGCCAATGCATCAATTCTGTCATGCAATTTCTTGATGAAATCTTCGGGTATAGCAGGCCTTGTCGTGGACCGGGCCGTGGGGGCGTTGATAAGCATACTTGTTTAGGAAGCCAAACACAGGTTAGGTAGGGATAGATAAGTTATCGCTAGGTTAGGACAGGAGTTTAAGTAACGTTCCGTTATTTTAGATTTATATCCATTAATAATAAGCAGCCAATTAAAATATTCCACAAAAATTAAAAAAAGGGCATAGAGGCGTTAAAAAAGTTTTAAGTCGTAAACTGAGAAAAAATCCACAAAACACTCTCTAAAAGAGTCAGATAATTCCTGTTTAAGCCTCATAGACAGTCACCCATTTGACTGTTTTAGCACTAATCAAATACTAACACATTAAGAGAATAATATACTGTGTTTACATAGGATTTACCTCGTGTTCAGGGTTCTGGGTAGCCTCAGCATAATGCTCGTAGTTACTTGCCAGCGACATCGCGATCAGATTCTTAGTGGCTTTGTCCCTGGCACCAACCGACAGCCCTGAGGTTAAGCACAACTGGATGTGCTTAAGATCAACACTCAGTGCTGTTTCTGGGCTACACCTTGTACCTAAAGCCTGTAATAATTCAAAGTTATTTAACTGGCACCATATTTTATCTCCGCCTAAGTAATTTATTATTTCGAGATATATTTATGTTTTCCTTTTAATTTTCTTAAACATAAAGAGTAGAACTATACTAGTTATTTAGATTATTTCAGTGAAGGATTGTTTTAGTAAGATATGTAAAGGATAACTTCAAAATTTAACTAAACATAAATCTTCTTCTAGACAAATTCTTAAAAAAACGTAATAAAACATCTCCCGTGAGTAGATAACTCCATTACGAGTCAGTTTTTTGTAGTAACTTGAGAATATCACTTCTCGTTTTCAAATCATCATAACTGGTGTTTCTTATTTATTAAATAAATAAAGAAATTTGAATTGGTTGGGTAGGTACCAATCTGTCTTATTAATAACTGAAAATACAACAGTGGTTTTAGTACAATATCCTGAGAAAGTCTTATAATCCGATAAAAACTTCATATACTGATAACCAACTTAGGAAAATATTTATATCGATTTTAATTTTTTTTTATGTTTTAAGCTGGTTTATTTAAATTTTCTGAGCCTGAAATAGACATTTCTTCTTCTCAACGATTAGGAATTAGGAGCAAGTCTTGTTTCTCTGCAGACAACACTCTCGCTTCACTGAGTAACCCTGGTTCACTCCTTGGTTCAACTCACCTAGTGCCCCTGGTTCACTCCTTGGTTCAACTCACTGAGTACCCCTGGTTCACTCCTTGGTTCAACTCACTGAGTACCCCTGGTTCACTCCTTGGTTCAACTCACTGAGTACCCCTGGTTCACTCCTTGGTTCAACTCACTGAGTACCCCTGGTTCACTCCTTGGTTCAACTCACTGAGTACCCCTGGTTCACTCCTTGGTTCAACTCACTGAGTACCCCTGGTTCACTCCTTGGTTCAACTCACTGAGTACCCCTGGTTCACTCCTTGGTTCAACTCACTGAGTACCCCTGGTTCACTCCTTGGTTCAACTCACTGAGTACCCCTGGTTCACTCCTTGGTTCAACTCACTGAGTACCCCTGGTTCACTCCTTGGTTCAACTCACTGAGTACCCCTGGATCACTCCTTGGTTCAACTCACTGAGTACCCCTGGTTCACTCCTTGGTTCAACTCACTGAGTACCCCTGGTTCACTCCTTGGTTCAACTCACTGAGTACCCCTGGTTCACTCCTTGGTTCAACTCTCTGAGTACCCCTGGTTCACTCCTTGGTTCAACTCACTGAGTACCCCTGGTTCACTCCTTGGTTCAACTCACTGAGTACCCCTGGTTCACTCCTTGGTTCAACTCACTGAGTACCCCTGGTTCACTCCTTGGTTCAACTCACTGAGTACCCCTGGTTCACTCCTTGGTTCAACTCACTGAGTACCCCTGGTTCACTCCTTGGTTCAACTCACTGAGTACCCCTGGTTCACTCCTTGGTTCAACTCTCTGAGTACCCCTGGTTCACTCCTTGGTTCAACTCCCTGAGTACCCCTGGTTCACTCCTTGGTTCAACTCACTGAGTACCCCTGGTTCACTCCTTGGTTCAACTCACTGAGTACCCCTGGTTCACTCCTTGGTTCAACTCACTGAGTACCCCTGGTTCACTCCTTGGTTCAACTCACTGAGTACCCCTGGTTCACTCCTTGGTTCAACTCACTGAGTACCCCTGGTTCACTCCTTGGTTCAACTCACTGAGTACCCCTGGTTCACTCCTTGGTTCAACTCACTGAGTACCCCTGGATCACTCCTTGGTTCAACTCACTGAGTACCCCTGGTTCACTCCTTGGTTCAACTCACTGAGTACCCCTGGTTCACTCCTTGGTTCAACTCACTGAGTACCCCTGGTTCACTCCTTGGTTCAACTCTCTGAGTACCCCTGGTTCACTCCTTGGTTCAACTCACTGAGTACCCCTGGTTCACTCCTTGGTTCAACTCACTGAGTACCCCTGGTTCACTCCTTGGTTCAACTCACTGAGTACCCCTGGTTCACTCCTTGGTTCAACTCACTGAGTACCCCTGGTTCACTCCTTGGTTCAACTCACTGAGTACCCCTGGTTCACTCCTTGGTTCAACTCACTGAGTACCCCTGGTTCACTCCTTGGTTCAACTCACTGAGTACCCCTGGTTCACTCCTTGGTTCAACTCACTGATTACCCCTGGTTCACTCCTTGGTTCAACTCACCTAGTGGCCCTGGTTCACTCCTTGGTTCAACTCACTGAGTACCCCTGGTTCACTCCTTGGTTCAACTCACTGAGTACCCCTGGTTCACTCCTTGGTTCAACTCACTGAGTACCCCTGGTTAACTCCTTGGTTCAACTCACCTAGTGCCCCTGGTTCACTCCTTGGTTCAACTCACTGAGTGCCCCTGGTTCACTCCTTGGTTCAACTCACTGAGTACCCCTGGTTCACTCCTTGGTTCAACTCACTGAGTACCCCAGGTTCACTCCTTGGTTCAACTCACTGAGTACCCCAGGTTCACTCCTTGGTTCAACTCACTGAGTACCCCTGGTTCACTCCTTGGTTCAACTCACTGAGTGCCCCTGGTTCACTCCTTGGTTCAACTCACTGAGTGCCCCTGGTTCACTCCTTGGTTCAACTCACTGAGTGCCCCTGGTTCACTTCTTAGTTCAACTCACTGAGTGCCCCTGGTTCACTCCTTAAGAACATAACATAATAAAGAAGGAACACTGCAAGAGGCCTACTGACTCATGCGGAACAGGTCCATGTCCCCTCCCCCTGGATAAGCCCAATGACCCACCCAGTCTGGTCACCTCCACTCAAGGATGGAGCACGGCACCAGATCAAGCAGCACAAGCTAGTCAGGTCCAACTCACACCCACCCACACCCACTCATGTATTTATCTAACCTATTTTTAAAACTACACAACGTTTTAGCCTGAATAACTGTACTTGGGAGTTTGTTCCACTCATCCACAACTCTATTACCAAACCAGTGCTTTCCTATATCCATCTTGAATCTGAATTTTTCCAACTTGAAACCATTGCTGCGAGTCCTGTCTTGGCCGGAAATTTTCAGCACGCTATTTACATCCCCTTTATTTATTCCTGTTTTCCATTTATACACCTCAATCATATCCCCCCTAATTCTACCACAACCGCTTCCTCTACGAATTGAAGCAAGATGCCCCCCATTGAGCAACTTTACCAACAGCTTAAGGAAGAATTGAGGATGGCAAAGATGGAGATTCGGCGACTGACCGAGGAAAACAAGAAGATTCGTAGTAGTCCTCCTGTTTTGAGTCCTCAGGTCAAGAAAGGAAACTGGTCAGTGGCTGGACAGCAGGGAACGAAGTTGACGATCAAGAAGACGAATGGAAAGGTAGAAACGATGAAAAAGAAAGACACTGCCGTGGAAACTGTTGTGGAAACATCTAATACATTCTCAGTGCTACCCGACGAATGTGAGTCGACTACTGGGAACGTCACGACGAACGACACCAAGGAAGGTAAGAATATTGTTGTTGTTGAGGATAGCCAAGTTAGGTATATGGATAGGGCATTCTGCTTGAAGGACAGGAGTAGGAGACAGAGAGTGTGTTTTCCTGGGGCTGGGATGAAGGATATTGTTAGCCATCTGGATGACATCATGAGAGGTAATGGGAGCAATCCTATTATCTGTCTCAATGCTGGAGGCAACGATGTTGGCAAACGTAGGAGTGAGGACCTGATTAGCAGGTATAGGTCAGCTATAGAGATAATTAGGAGGAAGGGTGGGAAACCTGTCATATGTGGCATTTTGCCAAGGAGAGGAGTTGGAAATGAATGGTTGTCCAGAGCAATTGGTGTCAATTGCTGGCTGGACAAATACTGTAAGGAAAATGCGGTAACATTCATTGACAACTGGGACCTCTTCTATGGCAGAAATAACATGTATGCCAGGGATGGGGTTCACTTACCTAGGTCTGGGGTGGGAGCACTGGCAACTGCATTGGAGGGAGCTGTTAGGTCCTTAAACTAGGAATAGTTAGTGGTATGGGTTTTGGCGGGAAAACAGTCAAGTCGCAGTGTAGTAATATGAGTACTAGGAGAACTAGTAATGAGGTAGATATTGGAAAGCCAGTGGCACTAATTGACAAGGACAGTAATAGGTTTAGTGGAATAACAGAAAGGAGCAGGAAGTGTAAAGAGAGAGGAGGGTCTTTAAATCTATATTACACAAATAGTCGCAGTGCTAGGAATAAGATGGACGAGTTGAGACAAGTTGCTAGTGCAGGTAACATTGATGTATTTGCCTTAACTGAGACGTGGTTTAATTCAAAAAGTCGGGACATGCCTGCGGAATGTTCCAAGTAGATAAAAGTGTCGGGAAGGTGCGTGGGGTGGCATTGTATGTCCGAGATCGCTTGAACTGTTGCATAAAAACGGGTATTAAGTCTGAAGTAACACATACAGAGTCTGTTTGGATAGAATTTTCAGAGGGACATGAAAAATTAATTTTAGGTGTGATATACCGTCCCCCAAACTTAGATAGGGACCAGGGGAGACTACTATGTGAGGAAATTGTTAGGGCCACAAGGCACGATAATGTAGTAATTCTAGGAGACTTTAACTTTAGTCATATTGAATGGAATTTCTTGACAGGGAATTTAGAATCATACGACTTCTTAGAAGAAGTTCAGGATTGTTTTTTGAAGCAGTTTGTGACAGAACCTACAAGGGGTAATAACCTGCTTAACTTAGTTCTGGCAAACAATGAATCCCTTGTTAATAATTTAGAAGTTTTAGAGGAACTGGGTGCTAGCGACCACAAATCAATTACATTTAGCATTGAATGGAAGTATGATAGTAGGGATAACTCAGTAACAGTCCCAGATTTTCGCTTAGCAGATTACGATGGGCTTAGAGAACACTTATCATCTGTTCACTGGGGTAACGAAGAGAGCTATCAATATCACAGTTTTCTGAACACTATACATGAGGTTCAAAGAACGTTCATTCCATATAAAGAAATTCATCTACAAATCTGTCAGACACTGCAACTTCTTGGGATCTTAATACTTAGGAATTCTTCGCTTGCCTAATTCTTGGGCACGACCTACTTCCACATTGAACAAATGTGACACGACCTATGACTGCTGCACCTCTCCTGCCATACGGTTTATAAGCTGCTTCTCCGCTGATATGCCGTATTCCATTCAAGATTGATGGACTGAACACATCGACTCAAGGTTGAGGGACTGATCACCTCATTCTCCTCCTGTTCTTGAAGTTTCTCCTACGTATGGACTGATGAAGCCACTGTGTGGCGAAACGTTTCCTCAATAAAGATACCCAAGTGTTGCACATGTGTCTAATTTATCAACATGTCGGTTCTCTGAACCATTCATCTACAAATCTGTCAGACACTGCAACTTCTTGGGATCTTAATACTTAGGAATTCTTCGCTTGCCTAATTCTTAGGCACGACCTACTTCCACATTGAACAAATGTGACACGACCTATGACTGCTGCACCTCTCCTGCCATACGGTTTATAAACTGCTTCTCCGCTGATATGCCGTATTCTATTCAAGATTGATGGACTGAACACATCGACTCAAGGTTGAGGGACTGATCACCTCATTCTCCTCCTGTTCTTCAAGTTTCTCCTACGTATGGACTGATGAAGCCACTGTGTGGCGAAACGTTTCCTCAATAAAGATACCCAAGAGTTGCACATGTGTCTAATTTATCAACATGTCAGTTCTCTGAACCATTCATCTACAAAGCTGTCAGACACTGCAACTTCTTGGGATCTTAATACTTAGGAATTCTTCGCTTGCCTAATTCTTGGGCACGACCTACTTCCACATTGAACAAATGTGACATGACCTATGACTGCTGCACCTCTCCTGCCATACGGTTTATAAGCTGCTTCTCCGCTGATATGCCGTATTCTATTCAAGATTGATGGACTGAACACATCGACTCAAGGTTGAGGGACTGATCACCTCATTCTCCTCCTGTTCTTCAAGTTTCTCCTACGTATGGACTAATGAAGCCACTGTGTGGCGAAACGTTTCCTCAATAAAGATACCCAAGAGTTGCAATTGTGTCTAATTTATCAACATGTCGGTTCTCTGAACCATTCATCTACTCATCTTTTGTATATAGTTCTTCGTTTTTCTTATTATGTCCAAGAATTTGTATTGATAAAGCCACTGGATGGCGAAACGTCTACAATAAAGATAACCAGATGTTGCACAAGTGTCTTAACTTTCATCTTGTCAGTATAGTATACCAGTCTTGCACAACTTGTCAGGCACTGCAACATCATGGTATCTTGATTCAGAGGACATCTACTTGACTTTCTTCAAGACTTCTACAACTAGCCCATCAATTTGGGAAGGACCTACTTCCACTGGGGAATCCCGCCTGCCAGTGACTATGCCCTCGTCTGCTACACGTCCCTTTCACTGACACCTATGTAAGCGCCAGTCTCCAGCCTGTGCTTCAGAATCTCTACAACCACGGTGCTCTAAACACCACCTCCAAGGCCGAGGGACTGATTACCTCATCTTTTGTATATAGTTCTTCGTTTTTCTTATTATGTCCAAGAATTTGTATTGATAAAGCCACTGGATGGCGAAACGTCTACAATAAAGATAACCAGATGTTGCACAAGTGTCTTAACTTTCATCTTGTCGGTACTGTATACCAGTCTTGCACAACATCTGGGAGATGTTAGGTAAGACACATATGCAACATGAGAGTAAGACACATGTGCAACATCTGGGTATCTTTATTGTAGACGTTTCGCCATCCAGTGGCTTTATCAATACAAATTCTAGGACATAACTTGAAGACAGTAGAACTATGTACAGAAGATGAGGTAATCAGTCCCTCAACCTAGGAGTAGGTGTGAACAGCACCATAGTCGTGGAGATTCTGAAGCAGAAGAAAGAATCCTGGCGCTTATATAGTAACGTCAGGCGTAGCAGACGAGGGCATATTCACTGGTAGGCGGGATTCCCCAGTGGAAGTAGGTCCTTCCCAAAGAGATGGGTTAGTTGTAGTAGTAGTTGTCGTAGTCGTGAAGGTTATGTACATGTCCTCAGAATTAAGATTCCATGATGTTGCAGTGTCTGACAAGTTGTGTACGAATGGTATATAATACCGAGAAGATGAGAGTAAGCCACATGTGCAACATCTGGGTATCTTTATTGTAGACGTTTCGCCATCCAGTGGCTTTATCAATACAAATTCTAGGACATAACTTGAAGACAGTAGAACTATGTACAGAAGATGAGGTAATCAGTCCCTCAACCTAGGAGTAGGTGCGAACAGCACCATAGTCGTGGAGATTCTGAAGCAGAAGAAAGAATCCTGGTGCTTATATAGTACCGTCAGGTGTAGCAGACGAGGGCATATTCACTGGTAGGCGGGATTCCCCAGTGGAAGTAGGTCCTTCCCAAAGAGATGGGTTAGTTGTAGTAGTAGTAGTAGTAGTAGTAGTAGTAGTAGTAGTTGTCGTACATAACCTTCACGACTACGACAACTACTACTACAACTAACCCATCTCTTTGGGAAGGACCTACTTCCACTGGGGAATCCCGCCTACCAGTGAATATGCCCTCGTCTGCTACACCTGACGTTACTATATAAGTGCCAGGATTCTTTCTTCTGCTTCAGAATCTCCACGACTATGGTGCTGTTCGCACCTACTCCTAGGTTGAGGGACTGATTACCTCATCTTCTGTACATAGTTCTACTGTCTTCAAGTTATGTCCTAGAATTTGTATTGATAAAGCCACTGGATGGCGAAACGTCTACAATAAAGATACCCAGATGTTGCACATGTGTCTTACTCTCATCTTCTCGGTATTATATACCATTCGTACACAACTTGTCAGACACTGCAACATCATGGAATCTTAATTCTGAGGACATGTACATAACCTTCACGACTACAACAACTACTACTACAACTAACCCATCTCTTTGGGAAGGACCTACTTCCACTGGGGAATCCTGCCTACCAGTGAATATGCCCTCGTCTGCTACACCTGACGTTACTATATAAACGCCATGATTCTTTCTTCTGCTTCAGAATCTCCACGACTATGGTGCTGTTCGCACCTACTCCTAGGTTGAGGGACTGATTACCTCATCTTCTGTATATAGTTCTACTGTCTTCAAGTTATGTCCTAGAATTTGTATTGATAAAGCCACTGGATGGCGAAACGTCTACAATAAAGATACCCAGATGTTGCACATGTGTCTTACTCTCATCTTGTCGGTATTATATACCATTCGTACACAACATATGCAACAGTTAGGTATCTTTATTTCGAAACGTTTCGCCTACACAGTAGGCTTCTTCAGTCGAGTACAGAAAAGTTGATAGAAGCAGAAGAGACTTGAAGACGATGTAATCAGTCCTTCACCCTTAAAGTTTTGAGGTGGTCAGTCCCTCAGTCTGGAGAAGAGCATTGTTCCATAGTCTGAAACAATATGGAGTTGAAGTAACAGGATGGAGCCTTATATAGCGCCAGGAGGTGAGACGTAGGTCACTAGTAGAACGCAAATGTTGGGAGGTCAGGTCCCTCTCAAATCCAGCCGTTCTCACTAGTAGAGGTTGTCGAAGTTGATTTCAGGTCTGTACCAAGATACCCTTGTGTTGTAATAAAGTTGGTAGAATTACCGACAATATGTCAAGTAAAAGGACACAAGTGCAACTAATGTGACATTTATTGTGGCAACGTTTCGCTCTCCAGGAGCTTTATCAAGCCATACAAACAATACACGGACACAAGGTATATAAAGGCTCAGAGTGAGGTGCAATGCTAGTGAGGTACCGTTTTGATGTTCACTAGTGGTAGTGGTAGTAGTAGTAGTGGTAGTGACAAAAGTAATACAATATGGTAGAGCAATTAATTCGTACATGAGTAAAAGGATATAAAAGCTATTACTTGGGTAACATAAAAATAGGTTGGACAAATATAAAGTGGAAAGAGGCAGCTTGTTTCAGTGTTAGTAAGTAAGTAAGTAAATTTATTCAGGTATACACAAATACAGTTACATAGAATTATCATACATAGCAGCATATGTGTAGAGAACCTAGGATAACCCAAAAAAGTCAGACAGAGTGACTTATTTCCATTGGGGTCCTTTTACCTTATTATTATAATATAATTGTTATAATATTTTCTTATTATTCTACAATGAAGATAACATCTTATTATCATACTAAAAAGACTATCTACTACACCAAGGTCATTAAGACTATCTACAATACGAGGGTCATTACTAGGGATAAGATAAAATTTACACGTATTTTAGCTAAAAAATAGAAAATCATTCCCCTCCCTTTCTGTAGCTTCATTCATCAGACACTTTTTGGCAGTCTTCTTGAACTGGTTCATGCTATGACTGGCTTTGGCATGTGCGGGTAGTCTGTTCCATTCCTTTATTGTTGTTAGGTAAGACACATATGCAACAGTTAGGTATCTTTATTATGAAACGTTTCGCCTACACAGTAGGCTTCTTCAGTCAAGTACAGAAAAGTTGATAGAAGCAGAAGATACTTGAAGACGATGTAATCAGTCCATCACCCTTAAAGTTTTGAGGTGGTCAGTCCCTCAGTCTGGAGAAGAGCATTGTTCCATAGTATGAAACAATATGGAGATGAAGTGACAGGATGGAGCTTTTTATAGCGCCAAGAGGTGAGACGTAGGCCACTAGGAGAGGTAAGAACTCAGATGCTGAGAGGTCAGGTCCCTCTCAAATCCAGCCGCTCTCACTAGTGGAAGTTGTCGAAGTTGATTGCAGGTCTGTACCAAGATACCCTTGTGTTGCAGTGTCTGACAGATTGAACATTAAAATGGTATAAAATACCGACAGGTTGTTAGGTAAGACACATATGCAACAGTTAGGTATCTTTATTATGAAACGTTTCGCCTACACAGTAGGCTTCTTCAGTCAAGTACAGAAAAGTTGATAGAAGCAGAAGATACTTGAAGACGATGTAATCAGTCCATCACCCTTAAAGTTTTGAGGTGGTCAGTCCCTCAGTCTGGAGAAGAGCATTGTTCCATAGTATGAAACAATATGGAGATGAAGTGACAGGATGGAGCTTTTTATAGCGCCAAGAGGTGAGACGTAGGCCACTAGGAGAGGTAAGAACTCAGATGCTGAGAGGTCAGGTCCCTCTCAAATCCAGCCGCTCTCACTAGTGGAAGTTGTCGAAGTTGATTGCAGGTCTGTACCAAGATACCCTTGTGTTGCAGTGTCTGACAGATTGAACATTAAAATGGTATAAAATACCGACAGGTTGTTAGGTAAGACACATATGCAACAGTTAGGTATCTTTATTATGAAACGTTTCGCCTACACAGTAGGCTTCTTCAGTCAAGTACAGAAAAGTTGATAGAAGCAGAAGATACTTGAAGACGATGTAATCAGTCCATCACCCTTAAAGTTTTGAGGTGGTCAGTCCCTCAGTCTGGAGAAGAGCATTGTTCCATAGTATGAAACAATATGGAGATGAAGTGACAGGATGGAGCTTTTTATAGCGCCAAGAGGTGAGACGTAGGCCACTAGGAGAGGTAAGAACTCAGATGCTGAGAGGTCAGGTCCCTCTCAAATCCAGCCGCTCTCACTAGTGGAAGTTGTCGAAGTTGATTGCAGGTCTGTACCAAGATACCCTTGTGTTGCAGTGTCTGACAGATTGAACATTAAAATGGTATAAAATACCGACAGGTTGTTAGGTAAGACACATATGCAACAGTTAGGTATCTTTATTATGAAAAGTTTCGCCTACACAGTAGGCTTCTTCAGTCAAGTACAGAAAAGTTGATAGAAGCAGAAGATACTTGAAGACGATGTAATCAGTCCATCACCCTTAAAGTTTTGAGGTGGTCAGTCCCTCAGTCTGGAGAAGAGCATTGTTCCATAGTATGAAACAATATGGAGATGAAGTGACAGGATGGAGCTTTTTATAGCGCCAAGAGGTGAGACGTAGGCCACTAGGAGAGGTAAGAACTCAGATGCTGAGAGGTCAGGTCCCTCTCAAATCCAGCCGCTCTCACTAGTGGAAGTTGTCGAAGTTGATTGCAGGTCTGTACCAAGATACCCTTGTGTTGCAGTGTCTGACAGATTGAACATTAAAATGGTATAAAATACCGACAGGTTGTTAGGTAAGACACATATGTAACAGTTAGGTATCTTTATTATGAAACGTTTCGCCTACACAGTAGGCTTCTTCAGTCAAGTACAGAAAAGTTGATAGAAGCAGAAGATACTTGAAGACGATGTAATCAGTCCATCACCCTTAAAGTTTTGAGGTGGTCAGTCCCTCAGTCTGGAGAAGAGCATTGTTCCATAGCATTGTTCCTCCATATTGTTTCATACTATGGAACAATGCTCTTCTCCGCCAATAAAAGGATACTTAACAACTTTATTTTGCGCCGTGATCGATTGACCTAACCAACCTGTCATTGTCCCGGGCTGCCATATGGTTGCAATCTTGGTCGGTGCTACAAGTGAACCTGCTAAATCAAGCTAGACGGCTTCCGCACTGGTGAGCGGCGCTGAATTTGGAAGGGACTGACCTCTCGGCTTTATCTTACCTTCTCTAGTGACTTCACACGTCTCTATAACCTGACTGGCTATAAAAAAGCTCCGTCCATAATACTTCGTCTCCTCCTGTTGACCATGTACTGTGGTGAATGCTGCCTGTGGAACTGAGGTGGCTCCACCCTCAAAACAATTGCATCGTCTTCAGTATCTTTGGCTGTTCTAACAGCTTTGCTGCTTGACTGTGAAAAACCTGCTGTGTGAGCAAGCATTCCAATAACAAGATACCTAACTGTTGCATATGTGATCTTACTGCTAACCTAATCGGTATTTTACCTACCATTTAATGTTCATTCAGGTGTTTGACGCCTGGCCACTGACTGTGGGTACTACAAAGTTGTGCTCTCTCCCCCTGGTACTATGATTGCTTTGGTTCCCAACCTTGACAAAATTGACAGCAAGATATTCTGGACACTGTTCATGAGCAATTTTATAAACATGATTTAGCTTCAGTTGTTTTACTCTGTCTTCAACATTCAGCATATCCAACTGCTGTAATTCATCCTGGCCTACATGTTCTCTGTAATGTGCTTTGTGTAGTATAACAGGAGAGACTATGTGATGGCAGGGTTTACTGTTTTCAGGAGGATTCTTGCTAAGACTTCGGAGATAGTGAAGCTGCCGTTGTTTTGTTTAATTGTATTTGAAACAGCGATCAGTGCTGATTCGAGGCACTTGTGTCTGCGGAAATTAGTTTCATTGATCACTAATTGGGCGTCTCTGAATTTCATGAGACGATTGGTGGAATTTCGGTGTTGTACACAGGCGTTGTTCAAGTTATCGTTCCTACATGCGTAAATGTGTTCATTGAGGCGGGTGTCGAGGTTTCTTGCTGTTTCACCTACGTAAATCTTGTCACAGCCTCCACAGGGTATAGTGTAAACTCCTGCATTGACTGGTTTGTGGTGCTTGGATTTTGTCCTGGTTAGATCCTTTATTGAAGTGCTAGAAGCGATGGCGACTCTGGTGAATGGGGTCCCCCATAAGTGCCGTCCTAGCCAACTTATACAGATGAAGCCACTGTGTGGCGAAGCGTTTCCTCAATAAAGATACCCAAGAGTTGCACATAAGAACATAAGAAAGGAGGAACACTGCAGCAGGCCTGTTGGCCCATACTAGGCAGGTCCTTTACAATTCATCCCACTAACAAACATTTGACCAACCCAATTTTCAATGCCACCAAAGAAACAAGCTCCGATGTGCAAGTCCCACTCAAATCCAACCCCTCCCACTCATGTACTTATCCAACCTAAATTTGAAACTACCCAAAGTCCTAGCCTCAATAACCCAACTAGGTAGACTGTTCCACTCATCAACTACCCTATTTCCAAACCAATACTTTCCTATGTCCTTTCTAAATCTAAACTTATCTAATTTAAATCCATTACTGCAGGTTCTCTCTTGGAGAGATATCCTCAAGACCTTGTTAATATCCCCTTTATTAATACCTATCTTCCACTTATACACTTCGATCAGGTCCCCCCTCATTCTTCGTCTAACAAGTGAATGTAACTTAAGAGTCTTCAATCTTTCTTCATAAGGAAGATTTCTAATGCTATGTATTAATTTAGTCATCCTATGCTGAATGTTTTCTATCGAATTTATGTCCATTCTGTAATATGGAGACCAGAATTGAGCTGCATAATCTAGGTGAGGCCTTACTAATGATGTATAAAGCTGCAGTATGACCTCTGGACTTCTGTTGCTTACACTTCTTGATATAAACCCCAGTAATCTATTTGCCTTATTACGTACGCTTAGGCATTGCTGTCTTGGTTTAAGGTTGCTGCTTACCATAACCCCCAAGTCCTTTTCGCAATCTGTATGGCTAAGTTCTACATTATTTAACTTATAAGTGCTAGGGTTATGGACACTCCCAAGCTTCAGAACCTTGCATTTATCTACATTGAACTGCATCTGCCACTTTTCTGACCAAGAGTAGAGTTTGTCTAAATCCTCCTGAAGTTCCCTAACATCTACGTTTGAATCAATTATCCTACCTATCTTCGTGTCATCGGCGAATTTGCTCATATCACTAGTAATTCCTTCATAAAGATCATTGATATATATTATAAACAACAACGGGCCCAAGACTGATCCCTGTGGAACGCCACTTGTTACTGATCCCCACTCGGATTTAACCCCATTTATGGACACTCTCTGCTTCCTGTCTGTGAGCCATGATTCGATCCACAAGAGCACTCTTCCCCCAATGCCATGAGCTGCTACTTTCTTCAACAGTCTTTGGTGCGGAACTCTATCAAATGCCTTACTAAAATCTAAGTAAATAATATCAAATTCTTTATCGTGGTCAACAGCCTCAAAAGCTTTACTGAAGAAAGTTAATAAATTAGTTAGACAAGACCGGCCTCTTGTGAATCCATGCAGAGTATCATTAATCAAGCTATGCTTATCGAGATGGCTTCTTATAATTTGAGCTATAATTGACTCAAGTAATTTGCCTACAATTGAGGTCAGGCTTATTGGGCGGTAATTTGACGGTAACGACTTGTCCCCTGTTTTAAAAATAGGAATTACATTAGCCGTCTTCCACATATCAGACACTACACCTGTTTGAAGAGATAAATTAAAAATATTAGTTAATGGTTCACAGACTTCCATTTTGCATTCCTTTAGAACCCTTGAAAAAACCTCATCAGGACCCGGTGACTTATTTTGCTTCACTCGATCTATCTGCTTCACAACCATTTCACTAGTGACTGTGATGTTACATAATTTATCTTCTTCTGGCTCACTATAAAAATTAATTACCGGAATATTATCAGTGTCTTCCTGTGTAAAAACGGAGAGAAAATAATTATTTAAAATCGAGCACATTTCATTTTCTTTGTCAGTAAGATGCCCATAGTTATTTTTAAGGGGACCTATCTTATCTTTGACTTTTGTTCTACATACCTGGAAAAAACTTTCTGGATTAGTTTTAGAATCCCTAGCAACTTTAATTTCATAGTCCCTTTTAGCTTTTCTTATCCCCTTTTTAATGTCCCTCTTAATGTCAATATACTGATTTATAAGATGACCCTCGCCTCTTTTGATACGCCTATAAATTCCTTTCTTATGCCCTAGTAGATATTTCAGCCTATTATTCATCCATTTTGGGTCATTTCTATTTGATCTAATTTCTTTATAAGGGATAAAAGTTCTTTGAGCAGCATATATAGTGTTCAGAAAACTGTCATATTGATAGCTCTCTTCGTTACCCCAGTGAACAGATGATAAGTGTTCTCTAAGCCCATCGTAATCTGCTAAGCGAAAATCTGGGACTGTTACTGAGTTATCCCTACTATCATACTTCCATTCATTTCTAAATGTAATTGATTTGTGGTCGCTTTCACCCAGTTCCTCTGAAACTTCTAAATTATTAACAAGGGATTCATTGTTTGCCAGAACTAAGTCAAGCATGTTATTACCCCTCGTAGGTTCTGTCACAAACTGCTTCAAAAAACAATCCTGAACTACTTCTAAGAAGACGTATGATTCTAAATTCCCAGTCAAGAAATTCCAATCAATATGACTAAAGTTAAAGTCTCCTAGAATTACTACATTATCGTGCCTTGTGGCCCTAACAATTTCCTCCCATAGTAGTCTCCCCTGGTCCCTATCTAAATTTGGGGGACGGTATATCACACCTAAAGTTAATTTTTCATGCCCCTCTGAAAATTCTATCCAAACGGACTCTGTATGTGTTACTTCAGACTTAATACCCGTTTTTATGCAACAGTTCAAGCGATCTCGGACATACAATGCCACCCCACCCCCCTTCCCGATACTTCTATCTACTTGGAACAATTTGAAACCCTGAATGTGACATTCTGCAGGCATGTCCCGACTTTTTGAATTAAACCACGTCGCAGTAATGGCAAATACATCTATGTTACCTGCACTAGCAACTAGTCTCAACTCGTCCATCTTATTCCTAGCACTGTGACTATTTGTGTAATAAATACTTAAAGACCCTCCTCTCTCTTTACCCTTCCTGCTCCTTTCTGTTATTCCACTAAACCTATTACTGTCCTTGTCAATTAGTGCCACTGGCTTTCCAATATCCACCTCATTTTGCCTATTACTAGTTCTCCTAGTACTCATATTACTACCCTGAGACTTCACAGTTTTCCCGCCAAAACCCATACCACTAACTATTCCTAGTTTAAAGACCTAACAGCTCCCTCCACTGCGTTGGCCAGTGCTCCCACCCAACACCTAGATAAGTGAACCCCATCCCTGGTATACATGTCATTTCTGCCATAGAAGAGGTCCCAGTTGTCAATGAATGTTACCGCATTTTCCTTACAGTTTTTGTCCAGCCAGCAATTGACACCAATTGCTCTGGACAACCATTCATTTCCAACTCCTCTCCTTGGCAAAATGCCACATATGACAGGTTTCCCACCCTTCCTCCTAATTATCTCTATTGCTGACCTATACCTGCTAATCAGGTCCTCACTCCTACGTCTGCCAACATCGTTGCCTCCAGCACTGAGACAGATAATAGGATTGCTCCCATTACCTCTCATGATGTCATCCAGACGGCTAACAATATCCTTCATCCCAGCCCAAGGAAAACACACTCTCTGCCTCCTACTCCTGTCCTTCAAGCAGAATGCCCTATCCATGTACCTAATCTGTGTCTAATTTATCAACATGTCGGTTCCCTGAACCATTCATCTACTTACCTGTCAGACACTGCAACTTCTTGGGATCTTAATACTTAGGAATTCTTTGCTTGCCTAATTCTTGGGCACGACCTACTTCCACATTGAACAAATGTGACACCACCTATGACTGCTGCACCTCTCCTGCCATACGGTTTATAAGCTGCTTCTCCGCTCATATGCCGTATTCTATTCAAGACTGATGGATTGAACACATCGACTCAAGGTTGAGGGACTGATTACCTCATTCTCCTCCTGTTCTTCAAGTTTCTCCTACGTATGGACTGATGAAGCCACTGTGTGGCGAAACGTTTCCTCAATAAAGATACCCAAGAGTTGCACATGTGTCTAATTTATCAACATGTCGGTTCTCTGAACCATTCATCTACAAACCTGTCAGACACTGCAACTTCTTGGGATCTTAATACTTAGGAATTCTTTGCGTGCCTAATTCTTGGGCACGACCTACTTCCACATTGAACAAATGTGACACCACCTATTACTGCTGCACCTCTCCTGCCATACGGTTTATAAGCTGCTTCTCCACTCATATGCCGTATTCTATTCAAGACTGATAAATTGAACTCATCGACTCAAGGTTGAGAGACTGATTACCTCATTCTGCTGTTCTTCAAGTTTCTCCTACATATGGACTGATGAAGCCACTGTGTGGCAAAACGTTTCCTCAATAAAGATACCCAAGAGTTGCACATGTGTCTAATTTATCAACATGTCTGTTCTCTGAACCAATCATCTACAAAGGCAGGGTCAGTCTAGCTCCCAGTATCCCTTCCCCTCCTTCTTCCCCCCGCCCCCCCGAAAGGTGACGTGTGGGGCTCCGGTCCAAACAGTAATCACTAGACTCACAGCTCCCAGCACTACTGTAAGTACATTCCTGCCTTGTATTCTAGTGGATTTATTGGTTGAAAGCTTCACTTTTGACCAATAATAAACTTAGTCCTTTCAGTTTTGCTCTAAGTTGACTGTTGTAATAATCACCACATCTTTTAGGTATTGTACTTATCATGGAGAGTGATTTCTTAAGCAGTGGGTAACCTATCTTTCCAGCTTGGATGACAGAGAGGGTCACCTGCAAATCAACGAGCAGAACTGATGGAGATGGACGAACGTCCTGAGACTTCCCCTTTTTGGATTTAATTACCTGTGCATCTGTATGAAATTGCAGGACGTATCCCCTCATCATTGCAGTGGTAAAGAATCTGCTTTCCTGTCATCAGGATAGAATAATCAAGGCTATACTGTGAAGAACTAGCCAGTGGGTTGTAACCAACACCTGCGACCCCCCCCATCATCGGCAACGGCTACGATTTCAACAAGCAGTGTCTCCAACACCAGACACCCAAGTTTTATATTAGCGTTGAATTCAGTTATCATTTATATTTTTCATTTTTCATTTTCTTTAGTGTAGGATTAATATTTCATATTTAAGTATTTTATATTTTATATTTTCTATATAATAAAGTGTTTATGTTTGTCTGTTATTATTTCTTTTTCTATTCATTAATTTTCCTGAGGAGGAGCCAGCTTTGGTAATACTGTCTGAAGTTGTTACAGAGCTGAGTAAGCCTTCACAAGTGGCGACCTTGCCAGGATAACTCGACTGAATCAAGATTCAACTCCATCTCGAATCTACCATTGGAACTTCAACGCCACATACCACAGACGGTTACCACCGGCCATGAGTAATCATTCTCTATGGTAGGACTACAGTACAGATATTTAAAAGATTTGGTGATTGTTAGTCTCAATTTATTGTAAGTCAAGTCAAGGCAGGAATACTAGTTAATTCTGCCATCTATTTTTGTGTGAGCTTGAAACACTTTGGAGGATTAGACTCTAGGGACCCAAGATTTTCCAGTGACAATTTGTGTCACTGAGCTCTTTATTATATCAAGGGAACTGTCATAGGGCACTCTTGATTTGTTGGTGAGAAGATTGGATGGTCAAGTAACCCCATTCTACTTGCTGTTTGCTTGGAGCCGGCATAGAACCCTTCGTTTTAATTAATACATATTGTTTAATTGAAGTAGGGATCGAGCCCTCTGGTTTATTTTTTACAGTTTGAGCGGAGCAGGAATTGAACCCTCCGTTTTCTTTAATACCCGTTTTATTTCCCCTGATAGTTTAAGTTATTCTTGCAAGTATGGATGAATACCAGTTTTGGATGAATGCTGGAAGTAAGTTAGGAATAACAGGGAAAAATTTAGAATCTTTCATTAGTGCTAAGATCCTGGAAAGACTTGAAAGAGAGAGAATTGAGATAGAAGAAAGACAGTTAGAAAGGGAAAGAGAAGAAGAAAAGGAAAGAGAGAGAATAGAAAGAGAAGAAGAAAAGGAGAGAGAGAGAATTGAGAGAGAAATCCAAGAAACACAGAAAGAGAGAGAAGACAAAAAGGAGCGTGATAGACTTGATCGTGAGGAGAGAGCTAGAGTACGTGAAGAACAAGTTAAATTAAGAGAACTTGAGGAAAGAGCAAAGGATAGGGAACGTGAGGAACAAGCTAAAATACGTGAGGAACAAGCTAAGATACGTGAGGAACAGGTTAAATTAACAGAACTTGAGGAAAGAGCAAAGGATAGAGAAGTTGTGGAAAAAGCTAGAGAACATGAGTTAATAGAGAGAGAAAAGGATCTCGAGCTCGAAAAATCTCGCCTTGAATTAGAGAAGAAAAAGTTAACTTTTGCACAACAACAATTAGAGGAAGAAGTAATGGAACAACGTGTAGTCAGTGCACATATTCCAACACCTAATTTACCTACCTTCACAGAGGGGGGGAAGACATAACTTCATACATTATCAGGTTTGAAAATGCCGCTACCCTCTCTGAATGGCCTGCTGACACCTGGGCTACCAGGTTAGGAATGTTATTTTCTGGTACCACTTTGAATATCTATGCAACTTTGTCGCAGGATATCATATGTAATTATAACCTACTGAAGAAGGCAATCCTTAAAGCATATCAAAAAACCACAAATTCTTACAGGAAAGATTTCAGGTATGCCACCTTACAGCCTGACCAGAACTTTCAGCAGTTACAGGTAACACTCTTTCGTTTCTTCGACTTTTGGATAGAGAGTTCAGGAATTGATCACAGTTATGAATCTCTTAGAGACTTCATGGTTGCTGACCAGTTCCTGACAGCTCTTCCCCATCAGATACGAACATTCATCAGAGAACGTAACCTGATTAAAGCTGAGGAAGTTGCTGAGGCTGCTGACCTGTATGCTGAGGCTCACAATTCCTATAAAGAACTAAAGGGATCGAACCCTATGGGCAAGGGTTCATCAGACATTAAGAAATCAAAGCCTCTAGTGGAAAGTAAAATGACTTCATTTATTCTTGTTTGTCATTTGTGTGGTGTTAAGGGACATAAACGTCCAGATTGTCCTTCTTAGAAGGTCCAAGAAGTTGGAAGATGTTTTAAAGACTGTAATGACTAAGCACCCTTCTGTTCAGGAAAAGTTAATGGACTTAATGTATCTACAATTTTACGAGACACTGGATGCACATGTATAGTCATTTCTGATAAGCTGTTCCCTAACCTTAAAGAAACTCATTCCTCTACTATACTTTCAGACTACTTGGGCCGTACAGACACTTTTCCTACCATCCGTTGTTACATTAGGTCTAAATGGTTCACAGGTTGGTCTGAAGCCGTACTAGCTCCCATCACTTCTTGCTCCGTACTAATAGGTAATGTAAAAGGTGCCATACTTCCTTCTGAGGTTGACCTTTCATCACCAAAGATGGACATAGGTGTTTCTGATCCTCTTTCTGTAGAGTCAGAGAAGCCCCTCGAAAGTTCAGATGAGACAACGTCTCGTGAGATTCATGTGGGATTAAAAACCAGTGATGCTACTCTCGAAAGCGAGGTAGTAGGATCACCGGTTCACTTATTAGATGAAAGTGAAGATATCACCTCCGATACTATAAATGTCTTGACTAGGGCTCAGACCAAAGCCCAGGCTTCTCCTACTATCCATCCTTTGATTTTCCCTGACTTTAAGCCCTTAGACATATCGAAGGACTCCTTTGTCAATTTACAACGTAATTGCCCTTCTCTTCAGAATTGCCATAATGCCGCTAAACAAAATCAAGTTATCCAAAGGAAAAACTTTTCATATAAATTTGAATATATAAAAGGTATCTTGTACAAGTCAGTATTCAAATTAAATTCAGATGAGATAGACTATTCCATCTTAGTTGTTCCAAGTCAATGCAGAGAGACTGTTCTTAAAATGGCTCATGACCTGCCAGTGGCCGGACATTTCTCGCATCGTAAAACCTTAAATAAATTTAGGGAAACCTATTTTTGGCCAAAAATGTCCTCAGATGTCACTACCTATTGTAGATCGTGTAAAGTTTGCCAACTGTTATCCTTCCGAGGTACCAGGCGAGTACCTATGGTCAAAATGCCAGTCTTTACGGTACCTTTTGAAAGAGTAGCTATTGACATCGTTGGTCCTTTATCTCCACTTTCATCTGGGGGACATAGATATATATTAACATTAGTTGATTATGCTTCGAGTTTCCCTGAAGGGGGAACCTTATGTTCACACATGAACTTTTTTTATTTTTCGTTCGATTTCTTTCATTTTTTTTGTACGTAAAGAAGCACCTTTCAATAGTAATGTGACCCAGTTTCAATAAGATAGCTCAAAAAACAACTGAGAAAAAAATTATTTACTAATAATCATACATATTGAACAGTAACTTCGACATGGGACTTGGAGAAGCTGTTTTGGCATTATCTACGCATAAAACAATGCTAAACTGTATTTCTAACGGTTAGATGTTCTGTAATTTATCCTTTCTTCATTCTTAAAAAAATAAATTTTGTATGGTTTTTGACTTTCAGCCAAATATCTGACTTTTGGCCTCACATAAATCAAAAACAAATTATGATATCTCAAAAAACAAACCGTTAGCTTGTAAAACAATCTTTCCTTTATGTTCTCTGTGAATTTCATTACATTCCTGCTATTATTAACGAATTTACTTGCTCATATATGTGAATAACTTACTTCCGAGATAATCCGCGAAACAGCCGGACCACCTATTTTTTTTTTTTTTCGAGAAAATAACATTTTCTCAGTCTTATACTGCATTACGAGTGTATATCATAGTTATCCATGTTCGTTTTCTTTAATATAAGGACCCTGGAGGTAAAAGAAAGAGAATGGAAGCCCCTCTCTGAGAATGGGAATCTATTATTCCCGATGGAGCGCTCTGGGAATATGCCATATATTATTCATTCTGGAGTATTTACCATATTTCTTTGTTATTTATATTGTTTATTATGTCATATTAGATCAATTGTGATAGATAAATAAGCCGTAGAAGCTATAATAGCGTTATATTGAGCCATATTCCCCGGCCACCCCGAGACTAGAATTTTCCATGACGTCAGCAAAATGGTGTCGGGAGGTTCCTGGTTGGTTGGAACTCTACGTATAAGTCCCGCCCAATGTATTATGATGCCAAATCGTCAATTATTATCTTAGAAAGAATAATACAATAAATACACGAAAAAAAAACGGAAAAAAAATAAATTGACGACAGGTGAGCACACCTGCCGCGGGTGGTGACGTAACCCTAGGTGTATTTAAATGACCATAATTCCTTGTAGGAATGTCGTAGGACCCCAATGGAAATAAGTCACTCTGTCTGACTTTTTTGGGTTATCCTAGGTTCTCTACACATATGCTGCTATATATGATAATTCTATGTAACTGTATTTGTGTATACCTGAATAAACTTACTTACTTACTTACTTACTAGAACAATGATTCTGGTACCATAGTGTTGCCAGAGAATTAAGCTATTTTTCTATAAGATTAACTCAATTTGTGAATTTTTTCGACAAAATTTTTCGTTCGCCCTTAGTGAGTGCTAATTCCCCCTGAAGCCATACCCTTAAAGACCATAACTACTACAGACGTGGCTGAAGCCCTTTTGTCCATCTTCTCCAGAGTGGGCATCCCTAGAGAAATTTTGTCTGACCGTGGGACACAATTCACATCTGACTTAATGCAACATCTATACCAACTTCTGGGAGTGAAGCCTCTCTTCACCACACCCTATCATCCCAGCTGTAATGGGAGGATTGAGCGCCAGCATTCGATTCTCAAGTCCATTTTAAGGAAACTTTGCTCCCTTAAACATAAGGAGTGGCATAGTTACCTACCCTGTGCTTTGTTTGCCATGAGGGAAGTTCCTAGAGACTCTTTGGGGTTTTCACCTTTTGAACTTCTCTATGGTAGACAGGCCAGAGGTGCACTGTCCATCCTTCATGACTTATGGACTAATGAGGAGATGAGTGCTGAGGTTCAGTCTTCTTACCAGTTTCTCCTTGACCTTAGATCCAAACTTGAGGAGACCTCTGACATAGTTTCGAAAAACCTAAGCTTGTCAATGGACCAGTACAAAACCTATTTTGATTCCAAAAGTCAGAGGAGAAGTTTTAAAGTAGGGGATGAAGTTCTTGTACTTTTGCCGATCAAGTCAAATAAATTATTAGTAGCATGGAAAGGTCCATATAAAGTATTAAAGATTTGTGGGAAAGTTGACTACCTCATAGAAGTCAAGGGGGAGCCTAAGCTTTATCTTATCAACATCCTTAAGAAATATTACCGAAGAAATTCGGTTAACTGCCTTAATAACTTTGACTTAGTTTTTCCACACGAACTTGATACGACAACTGAAGAATGTAAGGTGTGCGTAATTGACACTAACTTAGACTATGATGAAGAACTACATGACTTGGTGACTCTTGACCACTCGGGCGCAACCAACATTAATATTAATGAATCTTTGGATGACCATAAAAGACATGAACTACTTCAATGTGTGAGTAACTTTTCAGACGTCTTTACTGATATTCCAGGTGTTACCTCCACGGTAGTCCATAAGATTAACTTAGTGATGGACAATCCTATCAAACGAAAATTATACCCAGTTCCAGTTCACCTTAGGGATGCATTTGACCGAGAGGTAGACAAATTATTAAAACTAAAGATCATTGAACCTTCAGTATCTTCATATTGTTCACCAGTAGTCATGGTTAAGAAGGAGGATAATTCATATAGACTTGCTATTGACTTCAGAGGCCTTAATGCTATAACTCGGTGGGATGCTGAGCCTTTGCCCTTATTAGATAGCGATCTACACAAATTTTATGACTCTTCCTTCTTTTCAGAGATTGATATTGCACAGGCATATCATCAAGTAATGTTAGATCCTTCTTCTAAGCAGTACACCACTTTTCCTACACACCAAGGACTGATGCAATGTAGAACTACGTCCTTCGGTTTGGTAACTGCCTGTGATACCTACGTGAGACTGATGAGAAAGATCTTGGGTAATATGCCAAATGTTTCAGTTTATTTTGATAACATTTACGTAATGACATCCACGTGGGGCGAACACATCCAAACATTAACATCAGTTTTGCGTAGGTTACGCTCACATGGCCTCACTGCCAAGCCAAAGAAATGCTTCCTTGGGTACTTACTGGTACTTTCTAATAACTCTCTGCAGCCTCTCCCCAGTAAGATCAAATCTTTATTAGAATTTAAATTCCCCAAAACCAAGAAGCTCATGCATAGCTTTCTTAGTTCTGTAAATTTTTATGCACGGTTTATCCCGAACCTTACTGATCTTACAGGCATCTTATCCGACTTCCTTAAAAAGTCTGTGAAGGAACCTCTTGAACTTTCCGACGTAGCTTGGGAAAAGTTTAATGAGATTAAAAGTATCTTTTCGAAAGACCCTATACTTAAGATTCCAGATATTAATAAAACATTTTGTTTAAGAACTGATGCCTCCAATACTAGCTTAGGTGCGGTGTTACTACGGTGGTACTCCCTTCCCTGTATGCTTACTAAGCCAGAAACTCCTTCCCGCAGAAACGAGATACTCCACAATAGAAAAGGAATGTTTAGCCCTTGTGTTTACCTGGAGTTTACCTGGAGAGAGTTTCGGGGGTCAACGCCCCCGCGGCCCGGACTGTGACCAGGCCTCCTGGTGGATCAGAGCCTGATCAACCAGGCTGTTGCTGCTGGCTGCACGCAAACCAACGTACGAGCCACAGCCCGGCTGATCAGGAACTGACTTTAGGTGCTTGTCCAGTGCCAGCTTGAAGACTGCCAGGGGTCTGTTGGTAATCCCCCTTATGTGTGCTGGGAGGCAGTTGAACAGTCTCGGGCCCCTGACACTTATTGTATGGTCTCTTAACGTGCTAGTGACACCCCTGCTTTTCATTGGGGGGATGGTGCATCGTCTGCCAAGTCTTTTGCTTTCGTAGTGGGTGATTTTCGTGTGCAAGTTCGGTACTAGTCCCTCTAGGATTTTCCAGGTGTATATAATCATGTATCTCTCCCTCCTGCGTTCCAGGGAATACAGGTTTAGGAACCTCAAGCGCTCCCAATAATTGAGGTGTTTTATCTCCGTTATGCGCGCCGTGAAAGTTCTCTGTACATTTTCTAGGTCGGCAATTTCACCTGCCTTGAAAGGTGCTGTTAGTGTGCAGCAATATTCCAGCCTAGATAGAACAAGTGACCTGAAGAGTGTCATCATGGGCTTGGCCTCCCTAGTTTTGAAGGTTCTCATTATCCATCCTGTCATTTTTCTAGCAGATGCGATTGATACAGTGTTATGGTCCTTGAAGGTGAGATCCTCCGACATGATCACTCCCAGGTCTTTGACGTTGGTGTTTCGCTCTATTTTGTGGCCAGAATTTGTTTTGTACTCTGATGAAGATTTAATTTCCTCATGTTTACCATATCTGAGTAATTGAAATTTCTCATCGTTGAACTTCATATTGTTTTCTGCAGCCCACTGAAAGATTTGGTTGATGTCTGCCTGGAGCTTTGCAGTGTCTGCAATGGAAGACACTGTCATGCAGATTCGGGTGTCATCTGCAAAGGAAGACACGGTGCTGTGGCTGACATCCTTGTCTATGTCGGATATAAGGATGAGGAACAAGATGGGAGCGAGTACTGTGCCTTGTGGAACAGAGCTTTTCACCGTAGCTGCCTCGGACTTTACTCTGTTGACGACTACTCTCTGTGTTCTGTTAGTGAGGAAATTATAGATCCATCGACCGACTTTTCCTGTTATTCCTTTAGCACGCATTTTGTGCGCTATTACGCCATGGTCACACTTGTCGAAGGCTTTTGCAAAGTCTGTATATATTACATCTGCATTCTTTTTGTCTTCTAGTGCATTTAGGACCTTGTCGTAGTGGTCCAATAGTTGAGACAGACAGGAGCGACCTGTTCTAAACCCATGTTGCCCTGGGTTGTGTAACTGATGGGTTTCTAGATGCGTGGTGATCTTGCTTCTTAGGACCCTTTCAAAGATTTTTATGATATGGGATGTTAGTGCTATTGGTCTGTAGTTCTTTGCTGTTGCTTTACTGCCCCCTTTGTGGAGTGGGGCTATGTCTGTTGTTTTTAGTAACTGTGGGACGACCCCCGTGTCCATGCTCCCTCTCCATAGGATGGAAAAGGCTCGTGATAGGGGCTTCTTGCAGTTCTTGATGAACACAGAGTTCCATGAGTCTGGCCCTGGGGCAGAGTGCATGGGCATGTCATTTATCGCCTGTTCGAAGTCATTTGGCGTCAGGATAACATCGGATAGGCTTGTGTTAATCAAATTTTGTGGCTCTCTCATAAAAAATTCATTTTGATCTTCGACTCTCAGTCTGGTTAGCGGCTTGCTAAAAACTGAGTCATATTGGGACTTGAGTAGCTCACTCATTTCCTTGTTGTCATCTGTGTAGGACCCATCTTGTTTAAGTAGGGGCCCAATACTGGACGTTGTTCTCGATTTTGATTTGGCATAGGAGAAGAAATACTTTGGGTTTCTTTCGATTTCATTTATGGCTTTTAGTTCTTCCCGCGATTCCTGACTCCTAAAGGATTCTTTTAGCTTAAGTTCGATGCTTGCTATTTCTCTGACCAGTGTCTCCCTACGCATTTCAGATATATTGACCTCTTTTAGCCGCTCTGTTATTCTTTTCCGTCGCCTGTAAAGGGAGCGCCTGTCTCTTTCTGTTTTACATCTACTCCTCCTTTTTCTTAGAGGAATAAGCCTTGTGCATACATCGAGTGCTACCGAGTTAATCTGTTCTAGGCATAAGTTGGGGTCTGTGTTGCTTAGTATATCTTCCCAGCTTATATCGGTTAGGACTTGGTTTACTTGGTCCCACTTTATGTTTTTGTTATTGAAGTTGAATTTGGTGAATGCTCCCTCGTGACTAATCTCATTATGTCGGTCTGGGGCTCCGCGCATACATGACTGAACCTCAATTATGTTGTGATCTGAGTATATTGTTTTTGATATGGTGATATTTCTTATCAGATCATCATTGTTAGTGAAGATGAGGTCTAGTGTATTCTCCAGTCTAGTAGGCTCTATTATTTGCTGGTTTAAATTGAATTTTGTGCAGAGATTTAAAAGCTCGCGTGAGTGTGAGTTTTCATCAGAGCTGCCTCCTGGTGTTATTACTGCAACAATATTATTTGCTATATTCCTCCATTTTAGGTGCCTTAAGTGTGGGGTATCTCCAAACTTAAATTTTATTTACTGGGAAAAGAATTCATTTTAGAAACGGACCACAAACCTTTGATATACCTAGAAACTTTTAAGGGAACCAACAGTCGCCTCTTGAGTTGGACATTGGCACTCCAGGCTTTTAAGTTCCATATTGAGTATACCAATGGTTCATCCAATTATTTCTCTGACTGGTTAAGTCATGACAGTCAGTAGAAGATTTCTTGCCTGATGCGACTTCCATATGTTAGAACTTTTTCCTCGCCTATTCTTCTTATACTCCTTGACTATAAGTCTTGGTATGGGGGAGTGTGAGGGAAAAGTTCAATAGATAGGAGTAGCGATGGAGTATATAGTAACAATAGCTTCATTGCCAGGTACTTGTTAAGGTAGGGTAAGTCAAGCTCCCGCTATTCCCGCCTTTTTTCCCCACCCCGAAAGTGATAGTTTGACTGCCGGCTGCTTGTTAAAAAGGACTGTTTAGCCCTTGTGAGGGGTATCTCCAAACTTAAATTTTATTTACTGGGAAAAGAATTCATTTTAGAAACGGACCACAAACTTTTGATATACCTAGAAACTTTTAAGGGAACCAACAGTCGCCTCTTGAGTTGGACATTGGCATCCAGGCTTTTAAGATCCATATTGTGTATATCAATGGTTCATCCAATTATTTCTCTGACTGGTTAAGTCATGACAGTCAGTAGAAGATTTCTTGCCTTATGCGACTTCCATATGTTAGAACTTTTTCCTCGCCAATTCTTCTTATACTCCTTGACTATAAGTCTTGGTATGGGGGAGTGTGAGGGAAAAGTTCAATAGATAGGAGTAGCGATGGAGTATATAGTAACAATAGCTTCATTGCCGGCTACTTGTTAAGGTAGGGTAAGTCAAGCTCCCGCTATTCCCGCCTTTTTTTCCCCCACCCCGAAAGTGATAGTTTGACTGCCGGCTGCTTGTTAAGGTAGGGTCAGTCTAGCTCCCGCTTTCCCTTCCCCTCCTTCTCCCCCCCCCCGATAGGTGACGTGTGGGGCTCCGGTCCAAACAGTAATCACTAGACTCACAGCTCCCAGCACTACTGTAAGTACATTCCTGCCTTGTATTCTAGTGGATTTATTGGTTGAAAGCTTCACTTTTGACCAATAATAAACTTAGTCCTTTCAGTTTTGCTCTAAGTTGACTGTTGTAATAATCACCACATCTTTTAGGTATTGTACTTATCATGGAGAGTGATTTCTTAAGCAGTGGGTAACCTGTCTATCTTTCCAGCTTGGATGACAGAGAGGG
The DNA here is from genome assembly GCF_038502225.1 of Cherax quadricarinatus. NCBI lineage: Eukaryota > Metazoa > Arthropoda > Malacostraca > Decapoda > Parastacidae > Cherax > Cherax quadricarinatus. The sequence continues at coordinate 84,805 of NW_027195424.1, read as the reverse complement.
TCACCTGCCAATCAACGAACAGAACTGATGGAGATGGACGAACGTCCTGAGACTTCCCCTTTTTGGATTTAATTACCTGTGCATCTGTATGAAATTGCAGGACGTAACCCCTCATCATTGCAGCGGTAAAGAACCTGCTTTCCTGTCATCAGGATAGAATAATCAAGGCAATACTGTGAAGAACTAGCCAGTGGGTTGTAACAAACACCTGCGACCCCCCCCCATCATCGGCAACGGCTACGATTTCAACAAGCAGTGTCTCCAACACCAGACACCCAAGTTTTATATTAGCGTTGAATTCAGTTATCATTTATATTTTTCATTTTTCATTTTCTTTAATGTATGATTAATATTTCATATTTAAGTGTTTTATATTTTATATTTTCTATATAATAAAGTGTTTATGTTTGTCTGTTATTATTTCTTTTTCTATTCATTAATTTTCCTAAGGAGGAGCCAGCTTTGGTAATACTGTCTGAAGTTGTTACAGAGCTGAGTAAGCCTTCACACCCTGGTAGGCTCTGTTACACTCTGCTTCAGAAAACAGTCCTGAACTGTTTCCATAAAGTCACTGGACTCTAGATTACCTGTCAAAGAATTCCAGTTAATTTGACTAAAGTTAAAGTCCCCTACTATGACTATGTTAGTGATCCAAGCCTGGAGGTCGGTATATTACACCTAGAATTAGTTTTTCTTGACCTTCTACGAACTCTACCCAAACAGATTCTGTCACTGCTCCATCTATTGTTATACCTGTTTTTATGCAACAATTAATATTTTCTCAAACATATAATGCAACTCCTCCCCCCTTCCCATTAGATCTATCCACATTGAACAACTTAAATCCCTGAATATTACACTCAGCAGTCATATCCCGACTCTTTAAATCATACCACGTTTCAGTTAATGCAATGCTTTCAAAGTTCCCAGCACATGCTACCAAACGTAGTTGATTAATTTTATTTCTTGCACTTCGACTGTTAGCATAAAATACCATCATATGTTTTTTCTTCTGCACATTTTTCCTATTGATCTTTGTTTTTAAACAATTTCTGAAATTATCATTACCCAGAGTTACTCCATGACAGTAACTATTAAGATTCTTAATATCAGAGCATAAGTCAATATATCCATACTCATTATTTATCATTTCTAAACCCATACCTCTAACTAATCCTAGTTTAAAGTCCTAACAACCCCCTCAACTGAGTTAGCAAGAAAACCCACACCTGCCCTGGATAAGTGAACCCCATCCCTGGCATACATGTCATTTCGGCCATAGAAGTTGTCCCAGTTGTCTATGAATGGTACTGCATTATCCTTACAGTGTTTATCCAGCCAACAATTAATACCAATTGCTCTGGACAACCATTCATTACCAACACCTCTTCTTGGCAAAATGCCACATATAACAGGGCACCCCCCCCCCTTCATCCTAATTATGTCTATAGCTGTCCTGAACTTTCTAACTAAATCCTCACTTCTACGCTTGCCTACATCATTGCCTCCAGCACTGAGGCAAATAATAGGATTGATCCCATTACCGTTCATGATGTTGTCAAGCCGGCTAACAATGTCCTCCATCCTGGCCCCAGGAAAGCATACCCTCTGCCTCCTACTCCTGTCCTTCAAGCAGAATGCCCTATCCATGTATCTAACCTGGCTATCCCCAACAACAACAATATTCTTACCTTCCTTGTCGTTCGTCGTAACGATCCCAGTAGTCGTCTCACATTCATCGGGTAGCACCGAGAATGTGTTGGAGGTTTCCACAAGAGTTTCTACAGCAGTCTCTTTCTTCTTCATCGTTTCTGGCTTTCCATTCGTCTTCTTGATCGTTAACTTCGTTCCCTGCTGTCCAGCCACTGACCACGATCCCTTCTTGACCTGAAGACTCGAAACAGGAGGACTACTACGAATCCTCTTGTTCTCCTCGGTCAATCGCCGTTTCCCCATCTTCGCTACCCTCAATTCTTCCTTAAGCTGCTGGTAAAGTTGTTCGATGGAGGGCATCTTGGTTCAGTCCACGGGAGCACACAAGATACTTCTTCACAGAGTTAAGTACAGGTTACCACTGAGTTAAGTACAGGTCACCAGGAGCTTTATCAAGCCATTACGATTATCCAACTTGTATCCATTATTTCTGGTTCTTACCTGGTTCGACACCCTCAGTACTTTATTAATATCTCCCTTGTTTATGCCTGTCATCCACTTATACACTTCAATGATATCTCCCCTCATTCTACGCCTCTCCAGAGAGTGGGGATTTAAGGCTTTAAGTCTATCTTCATACGGGAGGTTCCTTACACAGTAAATCATTTTAGTCATTCTTCTCTGTATGTTCTCTAATGAGTCTATGTCCATCCTGTAGTAAGGGGACCAAAACTGAGCAGCATAATCTAAATGAGGCCTCACTAGTGATGTATAGAGCTGTAAAATAACTTTTGGACTTCTGTTACTTATACTTCCTGAGATAAATCCAAGTAATCTGTTGGCCTTGTTGCGCACACTAAGGCACTGCTGTCTTGGCTTTAGATTTCTGCTTACCATGACTCCCAAATCTTTTTCACATTCTGTATGATCAAGCTCTACTTCACCTAGATTATAGCTTCGAGGGTTATTTTCATTACCAAGGGCAAGTACCTTACATTTATCCATTGAACTTCATCTGCCATTTTTCAGACCAAGACATTAATTTGTCCAAATCGTCCTGGAGTTCATTGATATCCTCCTCAGAGTGAATTATACGGCCTATCTTTGTATCATCAGCTAACTTACTCATGTCACTAGTAATCCCTTCATCAAGGTCATTAATGTAAATTATGAACAAGAGAGGGCCTAAAATTGATCCTTGTGGAATGCCACTAGTGACTAATCCCCATTCAGATTTCACTCCATTAATTGTAACTCCCTGCTTTCTATTGGTAAGCCATGCCTCAATCCATGCTAGAACTTTACCTCCTATACCATGAGCTGCCATTTTTCTTAAGAGTCTCTTGTGAGGTACTCTGTCGAAGGCTTTACTAAAATCCAAATAAACAATATCATATTCCTTATCACTGTCAACTGCCTCAAATGTTCTATTGAAGAACGTCAGTAAGTTTGTCAGGCAGGAACGACCTCTCGTGAATCCATGCCGAGATTCATTTATCAAGTTATGCTCTTCAAGGTGACTTCTGATAATGTCAGCTATAATTGATTCTAATAACTTGCCCACTATAGATGTCAGCAGTATAACCTCTGGACTTCTGTTGCTCACGCGTCTTGATATAAATCCCAATAATCTATTTGCCTTATTACGTACGCTTAGGCACTGCTGTCTTGGTTTAAGGTTGCTGCTCACCATAACCCCCAAGTCTTTTTCACAATCTGTCTACATTATTTAACTTGGTATAAACCTTGGTAATAAATACCGACAAGTTGGTTTAGAAAGAAACGTAAGCAAACACTATGACATATTTATTAGAAAATGTTTCGGTCCTGGGACCTTGATCACTTCTGTATGTTAGAAGTGATCAAGATCCCAGGACCGAAACGTTTTCTAATAAATATGTAATAGTGTTTGCTTACGTGTCTTTCTAAACCATTATTTAACTTATAAGTGCTAGGGTTTTGGACACTCCCGAGCTTCAGAACCTTGCATTTATCTACATTGAACTGCATCTAGATCCTCCTGAAGTTCCCTAACATCTACGTTTGAATCAATTATCCTTCCTATGTGTGATGAATGGCTTGAAAAACCGACAAGTTGTAGGTTGAGACACTTATGCAACATATGGGAATCTTTATTCAGGGAACGTTTCGCCACACAGTGGCTTCATCAGTCCAATACAAAGTATAAAGGCGTAAGGAGAGGAGGAGTTTGAGGTAATCAGTCCCTCAGCCTGGAGTCGATGTGTTCAGTCCATCAATCTTGCAGAATGTACAGCATAGGGCCGAAGACGTGGCTTATATACTGTAGTGAGGTGAGGCGAAGCAGGAGGAGGTGGGGTCATAGTGGTATCATCCACTAGTCGAAGTAGGTCTACGTCCAAAGGTTGGACAAGTGTTGAAGAATTCTTTGTAACAAGATCCCATGATGCTGCAGTGTCTGTCAGTTGTGTTGCATAAGTGTCTCAATCTACAACTTGTCGGTTTTTCAAGCCATTCATCACAACTGTCAGACACTGCAGCATCATGGGATCTTGTTACAAAGAATTCTTCAACACTTGTCCAACCTTTGGACGTAGACCTACTTCGACTAGTGGATGATACCACTATAACCCCACCTCCTCCTGCTTCGCCTCACCTCACTACAGTATATAAGCCACGTCTTCGGCCCTATGCTGTACATTCTACAAGGGACTATGAAATTAAAGTTGCTAGTGATTCTAAAACTAACCCAAAAAGTTTTTTTCAGGTATATAGAACAAAAGTCAGAGATAAGATAGGTCCCCTTAAAAATAACTATGGGCATCTTACTGACAAAGAGAATGAAATGTGCTCGATTTTAAATAATTATTTTCTCTCGATTTTTACACAGGAAGACACTAATAACATTCCAGTAATTAATTTCTATAGTGGGCCAGAAGAAGATAAATTATGTAACATCACAGTCACTAGTGAAATGGTTGTGAAGCAGATAGACCGACTGAAGCAAAATAAGTCACCGGGTCCTGATGAGGTTTTTTCAAGGGTTCTTAAGGAATGCAAAATGGAACTCTGTGAGCCATTAACTAATATTTTTAATTTATCTCTTCAAACAGGTGTAGTGTCTGATATGTGGAAGATGGCTAATGTAATTCCTATTTTTAAAACAGGGGACAAGTCGTTACCGTCAAATTACCGCCCAATAAGCCTGACCTCAATTGTAGGCAAATTACTAGAGTCAATTATAGCTGAGATTATAAGAAGCCATCTCGATAAGCATAGCTTGATTAATGATACTCAGCATGGATTCCCAAGAGGCCGGTCTTGTCTAACTAATTTATTAACTTTCTTCAGTAAAGCTTTTGAGGCTGTTGACCACGATAAAGAATTTGATATTATTTACTTAGATTTTAGTAAGGCTTTTGATAGAGTTCTGCACCAAAGACTGTTAAAGAAAGTGGCAGCTCATGGTGTGGAAAATTTCCTAGGGTGCTTAACTGTATGTTTACCGTAGTCACCCCGGGTAGACATGTGAGAAAACTTAATCACCCCTGGTTGCGGCAAGTGATTCCTTCGGCCTCACAATCTTATCCATATCTATCCGAGACCAGTATGGATTGGATAGCACCCACAAGTACGGGGCTACTAATTAATTGTGGACTGTATAGATTATATTAGTTTAACTGAATGAAGGGGGGGGGTAGGACACACATGGATACATCCGTCAAGGAAAACATTTGTACATAATCCCAATACTTACCAGATGTTCTCTGGTGGTCACTTGATGTAGCTGGATCACTCGTAACCTATCTAATCATAACATACCACCACTGGCCAGTCTAAGGTTGCTATAACTAGAAGGGTTACTTAACTGTGGGTGATTGATATTCCTCATTTCTTGATTCACCATCTCATTTTCGATGTCCTGCTACACCGACACGATTCTCATTCCCGCAGGACGAGGTATCCGCTGGTTTGTCCTGCTTTAGACATCGTGACTCAAGGAGTTTCCCTTTCCTCGTCTCGTTAACAACGAGGTCTAGCGTGTTCACTCGGAGCAAACGACTTATTTCACTTCACATATTCGCTTAACTTAGCGTTATTATCATTAATTACATTACAATTCACAAGACGATTTAACGTCTCATAACTATTATACAAACTAGAGGTCACTCCATTAAGATCTGAGACCGATGAGTGATGATTAATCCAAGGGTAATTTTCCCCAGGACACAGTCTATTGTGACGCGTCAGTCACCCGGTCCTTCTCTTATCACACTTTTACCACTCTATTACTGTGGTCCCGTAAATCCCGTTCCCTCACTCTCCACCAGGAACAATTACGACACTTCTTATTATGAAATGAGGCCTATATTAATCCTTAGGCCACCGTGAACGTCAATTTCGTGGTTCCATGTTTTCTCAGCTTCCTCACCACCATTCAAAACAATACGCGCTCTCCCTCCCCCGCACATCCGCGCATGCGCCAAGGGAACTCTTGGTTCTACTCCATTTTCAAATACATTTTGACTCCTATCGGCACATAAAACACCTATTAGGCGCTATAGTTTCGGAAAATTAAAAATTTTCCACACTGCGGCCGGGCGGAAGTCGTTGTTAGACGACTTAAATTGCGTCTTCCTCCAGGAGACGGTTCCAGCCCTCTCTAGATTGCGCTGCTGTTTTCCTAGTGGGTCTTACTACGGTTTCTTCTTGCATTACCCGGTCAGTGTCTTCAATATCACTCGTGTCACTGTCCCTTAGGTTTCCATCTGCACTGGATTGAACACCATTTAATTCCAAGGGAATTAATTTATTAATGGTACGTAAACTTTCTTGACCACGACACAACACTTTGACGGTTCTGACAACACCTTGTGCATCTGGGTATAATGTAACTACCTTGCCCAGAGGCCACAGTGTTCGATGTTGTTCAGTATCAATTAACACAATGTCACCTGGTTGAATGTTCTGTCGGTTTACTGCCTCTGGCGCACCATAAAAGTGTTCACGTAGTGTAAGAAGATATTCTTTACGCCACACATCAGACCAATGAATAATTACCTTATTTAACATTTTGAACTTGTCACTCAACACAGTCACGTTATTATAATCCTCATCACTTCCCTCGGGATTATCTCTATAGATAGGCGCAGCTTCTAACCTTTGTCCACATATTAGGTGAGAGGGAGTCAGTATCTCCGCATCAGGAGTGTCGCTCATGTATGACAGAGGGCGATTGTTCACTCGATTTTCTGCCTCCACCAACACTGCCCGGAACTCCTCCAAATCAATTCTCTTCCTGTGTAGCACCTTACGAAGACATCTTTTCACTGTACCTATCATTCTTTCGTACAGTCCTCCCTGCCAGGGGGCTCTGGGAGTAATAAATTTCCAGACACACCCTCGCTGGGTCAACAAAGACTGTACATCATCACTCTCATTTAATTTCATCAAGTGTTGAGCACCCGCTACAAAATTGGTGGCATTATCTGAGATCATCAATCTTGGACAGGATCGTCTAGCTGCAAATTTCCGGAACAGCTGTATGAACTGTTCTGCAGACAAGTCCTGAGCCACTTCTAGATGAACAGCCCTAGTAGCTGTACAAGTAAATAGACATACATACACCTTCAAGGGGACACCATCTGAAGTACCTGTCAAAATGATTGGCCCACTATAGTCCACTCCGGTCACATCAAATGGTTTTACCAACTGCACGCGTTCCTTGGGCAATGGTGGAGGACCTGGGTACATGTAGGTTCTGGCATCCACCCGGCGACATATTACACACGACTTGATAACCCCCTTTACACTTTGCCGTCCTTGTGGAATCCAGAAGGTTTCCCGAATACAGTTTAAGGTATCCTGTACCCCACCGTGCATCACGTTATTATGGGCATTAAAGACAATCAAGGTTGTCAGGTGATGAGTTTTGGGCAGCAAGATAGGGTGCTTAGCATATTCCCCCAATTCAGCATTCTGTAACCTGCCTCTGCACCTAATTACATCATCCTCTAAATACAGCCCCAGCTTTTCTATTATTGAGCCTTTCACAATTTTTCCGTCCATCATGAATTTAATCTCATCCCTGTAGGTTTCTTCTTGTACCCTCTGTAGCCAGTATTTCAGGGGATGGGGAAAATTATGTGAGATATTCATCTTACTTATAAATTTAAACACTAACCTGGTCACACTAATCAGCTTAGGTAAGGAAGAATACCTGTTCATATCAATGGCTAAGGAGGGACTACTGACCGGAGCGGTGCTCACCGTAATTTCGACAGGAGCAATATGTGCCTTTTGCACCGGCCAGTTAATTTTGTCCACCAGCCAACTTGGCCCTTTAAACCACGATAAAGCACTCACAAATTTTCCATAAGTCAAGCCTCGAGACAAGAAATCAGCTGGGTTCTCGTCACCAGGAATGTGATTAAAGGTTAACATATGCTGACCCAAACTGTTATGTTTCTCCTGCATTTGATGGATTTCAGCGACTCTGTTTTGTACATACACAATCTTACTGTTACCATTACGAATCCATTGTAAGGATACCTCGTTATCAGACCAAATTACGGTGTCGCTGATATTTATCTCTCGCAATTTATTTCTTATATAATTGGCTAATTTGACACCTACATAAATGGCCGTTAATTCCAACTGAGGTAAGGTGCGTGATTTGATTGGAGCCACCTTAGCCTTAGACATAACAAGAGAAATGGCACTATTACATTGAAGGTAAGCGACTGCTCCATATGCTAATTTCGAAGCATCGCAAAAAATGTGGAGTACATTTTCTCCCTCTTGACTGGCCACATTACGGGGGAACTTCAACATTGGTAATTTTACATATTCCCCTATTAGTTCTTCCCACCTTTCAACAAATTCCTCAGGTAGGGTTTCATCCCAAGCACACTTAAGCTTCCATGCTTCTTGTATCAACAATTTTCCTCTTATGGTAAGTGGGGACACTAAGCCTAGTGGATCGAAGCATTTTGAAACTTCTGCAAGCAAGACTCTCTTGGTTAATTTATTGGGCATGCTGTAGTCATTAGACTTTAACGATAACAAGTCTCCCTCTGTGTCCCAAGTCAGTCCCAGCACATTACTATATTTGGACACTTCAACTCCAGGGTTGTCTTTATTTATTTGAGCTCTTAAGCTGGACGAATTACTGTTCCATTCCCTCAGGGGCATATTTGCACCTTGCATTATTTCATTAGCCCCTGCGTATATGCTCATTAGTTCCTCTTCAGTAGACGTCACCCCCAGGAAATTGTCCACATAAAATTGTTTACCCATTACTCCACTCAGTGGACCACCCGTACGCTTAAGGTGTGCATTTATCGTTGCCTGGAGTAGGAACGGACTGGAGGTAGCACCAAACAATACACTCCTGAAGCGAAAAGTCTTCAGGGGACTAAGTGGGTCACTAGGATTCTCGGGCCATAAGAACCTAGTGCAATCCCGGTCAGCCTCCTGCAGACCCACTCTCAGGAAAGCTTTACTTATGTCTGCCGTAAAGGCATAATTCTTAACCCTGAAGTTTAATAGTATGTCTCCCAGTTTTTCCGTCAACGACGGACCTGTCATTAAACAGTCATTCAAACTAGGTACACTTTTATTACTCCTGGCACTACAATTAAACACAATCCTCAGAGGAGTGGTCTTAGAATCTTTCTTCACTCCGTGGTGTGGCAAATAGTGACCATAAATCTGGGTTTGCTCGGGAGGTACCTCCTCTATGAATTTATTATTTAACTGCTCATTAATTATATCATCGTAAGCAGTCAACAGTTCTGGTGTCTTGCTCAATTCGTGGAGCTGAGCCTTTAATTGTCCATACGCCATCCGGTAATTAGTTGGTAGGTCTGGATGGTTCAGCTTCCACGGAAGTCTCACCCAGTATTGTCCAGATTCAAATTTAACATCCTTCTGGTATTGTTCTTGAGTAAAGGAATCATCTGGACTTTCTTCATTTACATTGATCCCTATGCTGTCCAATTCCCATAATTTATACACAGGTTCAACTTCATCCTCTATTGAAGTATATTTATACTGGGGTGATACTTCATGAGTAAGACACACCGTAACTGTATTTATGGATTCCTCCAGTCATTCATTTTCGGTACGAGGAAGCCTGCCATACATCACGTGACCTCCGGCGGTCCTTAGAAGGGTGACTCCGCATTTCTTTGTCATACCCTTTACAAAGGTGGCATAATGGTCACTACCTATCAAAATATCTATTGGCCCCACCGAATCATTATTTATACCGGAAGGTGCCAAATCTACCTTGCTCGAAAGCCTTTCAGTAGCGTTACCAAGCCCTATTGTAGAGATTTTCTCTGGGAGTCTATCCACAATTACGGCATTAATACGTTTTCTCTCATTGCCCAGCCGGACAGTTACATAAACAGTGTCGTATGACTGGGCCTTCTTATTCGAGAGAAAGCCAGATAGCTTGAGTATAGCAGGATCTCCCATTTGTACCTTCATCCCATTAAGGCAGTTACGTTTTATGAAGGTACGTTGTGATCCCTGATCCAGTAATGCTGTTACAGTTTTGGATTTACGCCGTTTATCATTAATCACCACATCCAACACAGGCAAAGCTACCTCAGCTAGGCCATCATTACCGACGTTAGCTGCAATCTTTACGTGGGCTACTGTTGTGTCTGGGTTATTATCACTATCAGTACTATTGTTACCATCATTACGATTAGATCTGCCCTTACACATAGCTATGTGGTGTCTTCCCTTGTTACACTGATAACAATAGTGCAAGTTAGCACGGCAATCCCTTACATTATGACTTCCTAGACACCTGATGCATCTAGCAAGCTCTTCCAATCTTTCCATTTTAACATCCCATGAATTATAAGCATTACAGTTCTTAGAGAAATGAGCACCGTTGCAGAAGATACAATCTCTCCTTTCCTTGCCTGACCTCTTATCAACTGGGCTACCCTTATTGTGGTACTTCCTCCTCTTGCCTGGAGGTGGAGAACCACTATAACTGGCACCTGTCACTTGATACGTGCCTACGTAACCCCGTGTAGTAGGTGGCTTAGGATTATTGATATTAGGATAAGGTTTCCCTTTGTGGAACTTGGCAGGAGCACTGGGGTCTGTAGACGTGGTATTCCTAGAGGTAATGGGTTGGCTGGTCTGCAGTTGGACAATTAGCTCTTGTAGTCCCACTCTTATTTCTTCCAACCTGAAGTAACCCTTGTGATATCTGTTAGATAACCACTCTATGGTCTTGTGGTTCAATTTATTCTGAATCAAGGCACTCAACAACCACTCTGCTCCCTCCAGATCATATTTATTACTCAAGGTCTTAAGAGTGCTTTCTAGTTTGATCCTAAATTGCTGTAAACTGGTGCGGTTGTGATCTGGAGTCTTCAAATTAGCCAAATTAGCTACTAGGTCCAGCCTACTTTGCTCCAAGTTACCGTAAGTGACCTCCAACAAGTCAACTGCCTCACTATAGGAGTCATCTACATTCGGGAATGCTTGTATGAGAACATGCGCATCTCCCCTTACCTGTCCCTTTAAATAGCATAATTTGGTAACACTTGCAAGATCACTCCTATCATGTACGACTGCTTTGAAGATAGACCAAAACTCCTCCCAGTGTTCTCCCGGATTAAACACAGGCATACATAATTCTGGGAGTTTTGGTAGATGCCTCTGACTTTCCTTACTAGGTTGACCAACAACATTGTTTACACCCTTTACCTTCTCCAACGCCTTAGTTTTGCAGGACACAATGTTGTCCTCCACTTCATAATGTTGATCTAGCAGTCGCTCCCTTTCAGCATCATCTGCACAGTTCTCTAGCAGCTCCTTTTCATAGTCTTTAAACCACAATCTATATGACTCATGTCTATTTCCTAAGGCATCTAGGTGCAGCTTTAATTCATCAGGGTTTACCGTTTCTTGTTTCATTAACTCCATACACTTCTTGTATGATTTAGTAACATGACCCTTCCGAGCTTGTAGTGACGCTTTCTTTGCTTTGGCATCCATGGACTTGCCAGTCGCACTAACTTCCTCAGACCCAGCCATGGTTAGGGAATTAATAATCACCCATTATACTACTTAAGTAGACGCCTTATAAGAGTAATTCTTGCACTTTACTCTTGTATAAATCCTAGCCACCCATGTGCTAGCAATTTATTGGGCTAATTATCATCCACCACACGATCGATTAAACTTGTGTACCCTATACCCACCTCCTTCAATCAGTCACTTAATTATTAAGTAATTAATTCAATTAATTTTTTCACTGATTGCATCCGGTTCACGAAGGACCAGCGGGCAGATGTGGAAAATTTCCTAGGGTGCTTAACTGTATGTTTACCGTAGTCACCCCGGGTAGACATGTGAGAAAACTTAATCACCCCTGGTCGCGGCAAGTGATTCCTTCGGCCTCACAATCTTATCCATATCTATCCGAGACCAGTATGGATTGGATAGCACCCACAAGTACGGGGCTACTAATTAATTGTGGACTGTATAGATTATATTAGTTTAACTGAATGAAGGGGGGGGGTAGGACACACATGGATACATCCGTCAAGGAAAACATTTGTACATAATCCCAATACTTACCAGATGTTCTCTGGTGGTCACTTGATGTAGCTGGATCACTCGTAACCTATCTAATCATAACATACCACCACTGGCCAGTCTAAGGTTGCTATAACTAGAAGGGTTACTTAACTGTGGGTGATTGATATTCCTCATTTCTTGATTCACCATCTCATTTTCGATGTCCTGCTACACCGACACGATTCTCATTCCCGCAGGACGAGGTATCCGCTGGTTTGTCCTGCTTTAGACATCGTGACTCAAGGAGTTTCCCTTTCCTCGTCTCGTTAACAACGAGGTCTAGCGTGTTCACTCGGAGCAAACGACTTATTTCACTTCACATATTCGCTTAACTTAGCGTTATTATCATTAATTACATTACAATTCACAAGACGATTTAACGTCTCATAACTATTATACAAACTAGAGGTCACTCCATTAAGATCTGAGACCGATGAGTGATGATTAATCCAAGGGTAATTTTCCCCAGGACACAGTCTATTGTGACGCGTCAGTCACCCGGTCCTTCTCTTATCACACTTTTACCACTCTATTACTGTGGTCCCGTAAATCCCGTTCCCTCACTCTCCACCAGGAACAATTACGACACTTCTTATTATGAAATGAGGCCTATATTAATCCTTAGGCCACCGTGAACGTCAATTTCGTGGTTCCATGTTTTCTCAGCTTCCTCACCACCATTCAAAACAATACGCGCTCTCCCTCCCCCGCACATCCGCGCATGCGCCAAGGGAACTCTTGGTTCTACTCCATTTTCAAATACATTTTGACTCCTATCGGCACATAAAACACCTATTAGGCGCTATAGTTTCGGAAAATTAAAAATTTTCCACACATGGCATTGGGGGAAAAGTGCTCTCGTGGGTCGAGTCATGGCTCACAGACAGGAAGCAGAGTGTCCATAAATGGGGTTGGTTTAGAAAGACACGTAACCAAACACTATAACATATTCATTAGAAAACGTTTCGGTCCTGGGACCTTGATCACTTCTAACATACAGAGGTAGAAAGACATTATATATATAGGCGGAGAGTGAGATGTGACGCACTATATATATAATATATATAATGTGACGCCTATATATATAATGTCTTTCTGTTGTTAGGTAAGACACATATGCAACAGTTAGGTATCTTTATTTCGAACGTTTCGCCTACACAGTAGGCTTCTTCAGTCGAGTACAGAAAAGTTGATAGAAGCACAAGATACTTGAAGACGATGTAATCAGTCCATCACCCTTTAAGTTTTGAGGTGGTCAGTCCCTCAGTCTGGAGAAGAGCATTGTTACAGAGTATGAAACAATATGGAGATGAAGTGACAGGATGGAGCCTTATATAGCGCCAGGAGGTGAGACGTAGGTCACTAGAAGAGGTAAGAACGCAGATGTTGGGAGGTCAGGTCCCTCTCAAATCCAGCCGTTCTCACTAGTAGAAGATGTCGAAGTTGATTGCAGGTCTGTACCAAGATACCCTTGTGTTGCAGTGTCTGACAGATTGAACATAAAAATGGTTTAAAATACTATGTAACGATGCTCTTCTCCAGACTGAGGGACTGACCACCTCAAAACTTTAAGGGTGATGGACTGATTACATCGTCTTCAAGTATCTTCTGCTTCTATCAACTTTTCAGTACTCGACTGAAGAAGCCTACTGTGTAGGCGAAACGTTTCGAAATTAAGATACCTAACTGTTGCATATGTGTCTTCCCTAACAACCTGTCGGTATTTTATACCATTTTTATGTTCAATAATGTCTTTCTACCTCTGTATGTTAGAAGTGATCAAGGTCCCAGGACCGAAACGTTTTCTAATAAATATGTTATAGTGTTTGCTTACGTGTCTTTCTAAACCAACTTGTCGGTATTTATTACGAAGGTTTATACCATAAATGGGGTTAAATCCGAGTGGGGATCTGTAACAAGTGGCGTTCCACAGGGATCAGTCTTGGGCCCGTTGTTGTTTATAATATAAATCAATGATCTTGATGAGGGTGTTACTAGTGATATGAGCAAATTCGCCGATGACACAAAGATAGGTAGGATAATTGATTCAAACGTAGATGTTAGGGAACTTCAGGAGGATTTAAACAAACTCTATTCTTGGTCAGAAAAGTGGCAGATGCAGTTCAATGTAGATAAATGCAAGGTTCTGAAGCTCGGGAGTGTCCATAACCCTAGCACTTATAAGTTAAATGATGTGGAACTTAGCCATACACATTGCAAAAAGGACTTGGGGGTTATGGTGAGCAGCAACCTTAAACCAAGACAGCAATGCCTAAGCGTACGTAATAAGGCAAACAGATTACTGGGATTTATATCAAGAAGTGTAAGCAACAGAAGTCCAGAGGTCATACTGCAGCTTTATACATCATTAGTAAGGCCTCACCTAGATTATGCAGCTCAATTCTGGTCTCCATATTACAGAATGGACATAAATTCGATAGAAAACATTCAGCGTAGGATGACTAAATTAATACATAGGATTAGAAATCTTCCTTATGAAGAAAGATTGAAAACTCTTAAGTTACATTCACTTGTTAGACGAAGAATGAGGGGAGACCTGATCGAAGTGTATAAGTGGAAGATAGGTATTAATAAAGGTGATATTAATAAGGTCTTGAGGATATCTCTCCAAGAGAGAACCCGCAGTAATGGATTTAATTTAGATTTAGAAAGGACATAAGAAAGTATTGGTTTGTAAATAGGGTAGTTGATGAGTGGAACAGTCTACCTAGTTGGGTTATTGAGGCTAGGACTTTGGGTAGTTTCAAATTTAGGTTGGATAAGTACATGAGTGGGAGGGGTTGGATTTGAGTGGGACTTGCACATCAGAGCTTATTTCTTGGGTAGCATTGGAAATTGGACGTATGGACTGATGTATTGGACGTATGGACTGATGAAGCCACACAGTGGCTTCATCAGTCCATACGTAGGAGAAACTTGAAGAACAGGAGGAGAATGAGGTAATCAGTCCCTCAACCTTGAGTCGATGTGTTCAGTCCATCAGTCTTGAATAGAATACGGCATATGAGCGGAGAAGCAGCTTATAAACCGTATGGCAGAAGAGGTGCAGCAGTCATAGGTGGTGTCACATTTGTTCAATGTGGAAGTAGGTCGTGCCCAAGAATTAAGCAAGCAAAGAATTCCTAAGTATAAAGATATCAAGAAGTTGCAGTGTCTGACAGGTTTGTAGATGAATGGTTCAGAGAACCGACATGTTGATAAATTAGAAACATGTGCAGCTCTTGGGTATCTTTATTGAGGAAACGTATCGCCACACAGTGGCTTCATCAGTCCATACGTAGGAGAAACTTGAAGAACAGGAGGAGAATGAGAATGAGGGACTGATTACCTCATTCTCCTCCTGTTCTTCAAGTTTCTCCTACGTATGGACTGATGAAGCCACTGTGTGGCAAAACGTTTCTTCAATAAAGATACCCAAGAGTTGCACATGCGTCTAATTTATCAACATGTCGGTTCTCTGAACCATTCATCTACAAAGGCAGGGTCAGTCTAGCTCCTGCTATCCCTTCCCCTCCTTCTCCCCCCCCCCAATAGGTGACGTGTGGGGCTCCGGTCCAAACAGTAATCACTAGACTCACAGCTCCCAGCACTACTGCAAGTACATTCCTGCCTTGTATTCTAGTGGATTTATTGGTTGAAAGCTTCACTTTTGACCAATAATAAACTTAGTCCTTTCAGTTTTGTTCTAAGTTGACTGTTGTAATAATCACCACATCTTTTAGGTATTGTACTTATCATGGAGAGTGATTTCTTAAGCAGTGGGTAACCTATCTTTCCAGCTTGGATGACAGAGAGGGTCACCTGCCAATCAACGAGCAGAACTGATGGAGATGGACGAACGTCCTGAGACTTCCCCTTTTTGGATTTAATTACCTGTGCACCTGTATGAAATTGCAGAACGTAACCCCTCATCATTGCAGCAGTAAAGAACCTGCTTTCCTGTCATCGGGATAGAATAATCAAGGCAATACTGTGAAGAACTAGCCAGTGGGTTGTAACCAACACCTGCGACACCCCCCCATCATCGGCAACGGCTGCGATTTCAACAAGCAGTGTCTCCAACACCAGACACCCAAGTTTTATATTAGCGTTGAATTCAGTTATCATTTATATTTTTCATTTTTTATTTTCTTTAATGAAGGATTAATATTTCATATTTAAGTGTTTTACATTTTATATTTTCTATATAATAAAGTGTTTATGTTTGTCTGTTATTATTTCTTTTTCTATTCATTAATTTTCCTGAGGAGGAGCCAGCTTTGGTAATACTGTCTGAAGTTGTTACAGAGCTGAGTAAGCCTTCACAAGTGGCGACCTTGCCAGGATAACTCGACTGAATCAAGATTCAACTCCATCTCGAATCTACCATTGAAACTTCAACGCCACATACCACAGACGGTTACCACCAGCCATGAGTAATCATTCTCTACGGTAGGACTACAGTACAGGTATTTAAAAGAATTGGTGATTGTTAGTCTCAATTTATTGTAAGTCAAGTCAAGGCAGGAATACTAGTTAATTCTGCCATCTATTTTTGTGTGAGCTTGAAACACTTTGGAGGATTAGACTCTAGGGACCCAAGATTTTCCAGTGGCAATTTGTTTCACTGAGCTCTTTATTATATCAAGGGAACTGTCATAGGGCACTCTTGATTTGTTGGTGAGAAGATTGGATGGTCAAGTGACCCCATTCTACTTACTGTTTGCTCGGAGCCGGCATAGAACCCTTCGTTTTAATTAATACATATTGTTTAATTGAAGTAGGGATCGAGCCCTCTGGTTTATTTATTTACAGTTTGAGCGGAGCAGGAATTGAACCCTCCGTTTTCTTTAATACCCGTTTTATTTCCCCTGATAGTTTAAGTTATTCTTGCAAGTATGGATGAATACCAGTTTTGGATGAATGCTGGAAGTAAGTTAGGAATAACAGGGAAAAATTTAGAATCTTTCATTAGTGCTAAGATCCTGGAAAGACTTGAAAGAGAGAGAATTGAGAGAGAAGAAAGACAGTTAGAAAGGGAAAGAGAAGAAGAAAAGGAAAGAGAGAGAATAGAAAGAGAAGAAGAAAAGGAGAGAGAGAGAATTGAGAGAGAAATCCAAGAAAGACAGAAAGAGAGAGAAGACAAAAAGGAGCGTGATAGACTTGATCGTGAGGAGAGAGCTAGAGTACGTGAAGAACAAGTTAAATTAAGAGAACTTGAGGAAAGAGCAAAGGATAGGGAACGTGAGGAACAAGCTAAAATACGTGAGGAACAAGCTAAGATACGTGAGGAACAGGTTAAATTAAGAGAACTTGAGGAAAGAGCAAAGGATAGAGAAGTTGTGGAAAAAGCTAGAGAACATGAGTTAATAGAGAGAGAAAAGGATCGCGAGCTCGAAAAATCTCGCCTTGAATTAGAGAAGAAAAAGTTAACTTTTGCACAACAACAATTAGAGGAAGAAGTAATGGAACAACGTGTAGTCAGTGCACATATTCCAACACCTAATTTACCTACCTTCACAGAGGGGGGAAGACATAACTTCATACATTATCAGGTTTGAAAATGCCGCTACCCTCTCTGAATGGCCTGCTGACACCTGGGCTACCAGGTTAGGAATGTTATTTTCTGGTACCGCTTTGAATATCTATGCAACTTTGTCGCAGGATATCATATGTAATTATAACCTACTGAAGAAGGCAATCCTTAAAGCATATCAAAAAACCACAAATTCTTACAGGAAAGATTTCAGGTATGCCACCTTACAGCCTGACCAGAACTTTCAGCAGTTACAGGTAACACTCTTTCGTTTCTTCGACTTTTGGATAGAGAGTTCAGGAATTGATCACAGTTATGAATCTCTTAGAGACTTCATGGTTGCTGACCAGTTCCTGACAGCTCTTCCCCATCAGATACGAACATTCATCAGAGAACGTAACCTGATTAAAGCTGAGGAAGTTGCTGAGGCTGCTGACCTGTATGCTGAGGCTCACAATTCCTATAAAGACCTAAAGGGATCGAACCCTAAGGGCAAGGGTTCATCAGACATTAAGAAATCAAAGCCTCTAGTGGAAAGTAAAATGACTTCTTTTATTCCTGTTTGTCATTTGTGTGGTGTTAAGGGACATAAACGTCCAGATTGTCCTTCTAAGAAGGTCCAAAAAGTTGGAAGATGTTTTAAAGACTGTAATGACCAAGCACCCTTCTGTTCAGGAACAGTTAATGGACTTAATGTATCTACAATTTTACGAGACACTGGATGCACATGTATAGTCATTTCTGATAAGCTGTTCCCTAACCTTAAAGAAACTCATTCCTATACTATACTTTCAGACTACTTGGGCCGTACAGACACTTTTCCTACCATCCGTTGTTACATTAGGTCTAAATGGTTCACAGGTTGGTCTGAAGCCGTACTAGCTCCCATCACTTTTTGCTCCGTACTAATAGGTAATGTAAAAGGTGCCATTCTTCTTTCTGAGGTTGAACTTTCATCACCAAAGATGGACATAGGTGTTTCAGATCCCCTTTCTGTAGAGTCAGAGAAGCCCCTCGAAAGTTCAGATGAGACAATGTCTCGTGAGATTCATGTGGGATTAAAAGCAGTGATGCTACTCTCGAAGCGAGGTAGTAGGATCACCGGTTCACTTATTAGATGAAAGTGAAGATATCACCTCCGATACTATAAATGTCTTGACTAGGGCTCAGACCGAAGCCCAGGCTTCTCCTACTATCCATCCTTTGATTTTCCCTGACTTTAAGCCTTTAGACATATCGAAGGACTCCTTTGTCAATTTACAATGTAATTGCCCTATTCTTCAGGATTGCCATAATGCCGCTAACAAAATCAAGTTATCCAAAGAAAAAACTTTTCATATAAATTTGAATATATAAAAGGTATCTTGTACAAGTCAGTATTCAAATTAAATTCTGATGAGATAGACTATTCCATCTTAGTTGTTCCAAGTCAATGCAGAGAGACTATTCTTAAAATGGCTCATGACCTGCCAGTGGCCGGACATTTCTCGCATCGTGAAACCTTAAATAAAATTAGGGAAACCTATTTTTGGCCAAAAATGTCCTCAGATGTCACTACCTATTGTAGATCGTGTAAAGTTTGCCAACTGTCATCCTCCCGAGGTACCAGGCGAGTACCTATGGTCAAAATGCCAGTCTTTACGGTACCTTTTGAAAGAGTAGCTATTGACATCGTTGGTCCTTTATCTCCACTTTCATCTGGGGGACATAGATATATATTAACATTAGTTGATTATGCTTCGAGTTTCCCTGAAGCCATACCCTTAAAGACCATAACTACTACAGAGGTGGCTGAAGCCCTTTTGTCCATCATCTCCAGAGTGGGCATCCCTAGAGAAATTTTGTCTGACCGTGGGACACAATTCACATCAGACTTAATGCAACATCTATACCAACTTCTGGGAGTGAAGCCTCTCTTCACCACACCCTATCATCCCAGCTGTAATGGGAGGATTGAGCGCCAGCATTCGATTCTCAAGTCCATTTTAAGGAAACTTTGCTCCCTTAAACATAAGGAGTGGCATCGTTACCTACCCTGTGCTTTGTTTGCCATGAGGGAAGTTCCTAGAGACTCTTTGGGGTTTTCACCTTTTGAACTTCTCTATGGTAGACAGGCCAGAGGTGCACTGTCCATCCTTCATGACTTATGGACTAATGAGGAGATGAGTGCTGAGGTTCAGTCTTCTTACCAGTTTCTCCTTGACCTTAGATCCAAACTTGAGGAGACCTCTGACATAGTTTCGAAAAACCTAAGCTTGTCAATGGACCAGTACAAAACCTATTTTAATTCCAGAAGTCAGAGAAGTTTTAAAGTAGGGGATGAAGTTCTTGTACTTTTGCCGATCAAGTCAAATAAATTATTAGTAGCATGGAAAGGTCCATATAAAGTATTAAAGATTTGTGGGAAAGTTGACTACCTCATAGAAGTCAAGGGGGAGCCTAAGCTTTATCTTATCAACATCCTTAAGAAATATTACCGAAGAAATTCGGTTAACTGCCTTAATAACTTTGACTTAGTTTTTCCACACGAACTTGATACGACAACTGAAGAATGTAAGGTGTGTGTAATTGACACTAACTTAGACTATGATGAAGAGCTACATGACTTGGTGACTCTTGACCACTCGGGCACAACCAACATTAATATTAATAAATCTTTGGATGACCATAAGAGACATGAACTACTTCAATGTGTGAGTAACTTTTCAGACGTCTTTACTGATATTCCAGGTGTTACCTCCACGGTAGTCCATAAGATTAACTTAGTGACGGACAATCCTATCAAACGAAAATTATACCCAGTTCCAGTTCACCTTAGGGATGCATTTGACCGAGAGGTAGACAAATTATTAAAACTAAAGATCATTGAACCTTCAGTATCTTCATATTGTTCACCAGTAGTCATGGTTAAGAAGGAGGATATTCATATAGACGTGCTATTGACTTCAGAGGCCTTAATGCTATAACTCGGTGGGATGCTGAGCCTTTGCCCTTAATAGATAGCGATCTACTCAAATTTTATGACTCTTCCTTCTTTTCAGAGATTGATATTGCACAGGCATATCATCAAGTAATGTTAGATCCTTCTTCTAGGCAGTACACAGCTTTTCCTACACACCAAGGACTGATGCAATATAGAACTATGCCCTTCAGTTTGGGAACTGCCTGTGCTACCTACGTGAGACTGATGAGAAAGGTCTTGGGTAATATGCCAAATGTTTCAGTTTATTTTGATAACATTTACGTAATGACATCCACTTGGGGCGAACATATCCAAACATTAACATCACTTTTGTGTAGGTTACGCTCACATGGCCTTACTGCCAAGTCGAAGAAATGCTTCCTTGGGTATAACAAGATTAGATATCTTGGACTGATACTTTCTAATAACTCTCTGCAGCCTCTCCCCAGTAAGATCAAAGCTTTATTAGAATTTAAATTCCCCAAAACCAAGAAGCTCATGCGTAGCTTTCTTAGTTCTGTAAATTTTTATGCACGGTTTATCCCGAACCTTACTGATCTTACAGGCATCTTATCCGACTTCCTTAAAAAGTCTGTGAAGGAACCTCTTGAACTTTCCGACGTAGCTTGGGAAAAGTTTAATGAGATTAAAAGTATCTTTTTGAAAGACCCTATACTTAAGATTCCAGATATTAATAAAACATTTTGTTTAAGAACTGATACCTCCAATACTGGCTTAGGTGCGGTGTTACTACGGTGGTACTCCCTTCCCTGTATGCTTCCTAAGCTGGAAACTCCTTCCCGCAGAAACAAGATACTCCACAATAGAAAAG
Source organism: Cherax quadricarinatus (assembly GCF_038502225.1). NCBI lineage: Eukaryota > Metazoa > Arthropoda > Malacostraca > Decapoda > Parastacidae > Cherax > Cherax quadricarinatus. The sequence continues at coordinate 63,226 of NW_027195424.1, read as the reverse complement.
GAATGTTTAGCCCTTGTGTGGGGTATCTCCAAACTTAAATTTTATTTACTGGGAAAAGAATTCATTCTAGAAACGGACCACAAACCTTTGATATACCTAGAAACTTTTAAGGGAACCAACAGTCGCCTCTTGAGGTGGACATTGGCACTCCAGGCTTTTAAGTTCCATATTGTGTATATCAATGGTTCATCCAATTATTTGTCTGACTGGTTAAGTCATGACAGTCAGTAGAAGATTTTTTGCCTTACACGACTTCCATATGTTAGAACTTTTTCCTCGCCTATTCTTCTTATACTCCTTGACTATAAGTCTTGGTATGGGGGAGTGTGAGGGAAAAGTTCAATAGATAGGAGTAGCGATGGAGTATATAGTAACAATAGCTTCATTGCAGGCTACTTGTTAAGGTAGGTGGCTGGTGGCTGGTAGCCTGGTGGCTAAAGCTCCCACTTCACACATGGAGGGCCCGGGTTCGATTCCCGGCGGGTGGAAACATTTCGACACATTTCCTTACACCTGTTGTCCTGTTCACCTAGCAGCAAATAGGTACCTGGGTGTTAGTCGACTGGTGTGGGTCGCATCCTGGGGGACAAGATTAAGGACCCCAATGGAAATAAGTTAGACAGTCCTCGATGACGCACTGACTTTCTTGGGTTATCCTGGGTGGCTAACCCTCCGGGGTTAAAAATCCGAACGAAATCTTATCTTATCTTATCTTATCTGTCAAGCTCCCGCTATTCCCGCCTTTTTTCCCCACCCCGAAAGTGATAGTTTGACTGCCAGCTGCTTGTTAAGGTAGGGTCAGTCTAGCTCCCGCTTTCCCTTCCCCTCCTTCTCCCCCCCCCCGATAGGTGACGTGTGGGGCTCCGGTCCAAACAGTAATCACTAGACTCACAGCTCCCAGCACTACTGTAAGTACATTCCTGCCTTGTATTCTAGTGGATTTATTGGTTGAAAGCTTCACTTTTGACCAATAATAAACTTAGTCCTTTCAGTTTTGCTCTAAGTTGACTGTTGTAATAATCACCACATCTTTTAGGTATTGTACTTATCATGGAGAGTGATTTCTTAAGCAGTGGGTAACCTGTCTATCTTTCCAGCTTGGATGACAGAGAGGGTCACCTGCCAATCAACGAACAGAACTGATGGAGATGGACGAACGTCCTGAGACTTCCCCTTTTTGGATTTAATTACCTGTGCATCTGTATGAAATTGCAGGACGTAACCCCTCATCATTGCAGCGGTAAAGAACCTGCTTTCCTGTCATCAGGATAGAATAATCAAGGCAATACTGTGAAGAACTAGCCAGTGGGTTGTAACAAACACCTGCGACCCCCCCCCCATCATCGGCAACGGCTACGATTTCAACAAGCAGTGTCTCCAACACCAGACACCCAAGTTTTATATTAGCGTTGAATTCAGTTATCATTTATATTTTTCATTTTTCATTTTCTTTAATGTATGATTAATATTTCATATTTAAGTGTTTTATATTTTATATTTTCTATATAATAAAGTGTTTATGTTTGTCTGTTATTATTTCTTTTTCTATTCATTAATTTTCCTAAGGAGGAGCCAGCTTTGGTAATACTGTCTGAAGTTGTTACAGAGCTGAGTAAGCCTTCACACCCTGGTAGGCTCTGTTACACTCTGCTTCAGAAAACAGTCCTGAACTGTTTCCATAAAGTCACTGGACTCTAGATTACCTGTCAAAGAATTCCAGTTAATTTGACTAAAGTTAAAGTCCCCTACTATGACTATGTTAGTGATCCAAGCCTGGAGGTCGGTATATTACACCTAGAATTAGTTTTTCTTGACCTTCTACGAACTCTACCCAAACAGATTCTGTCACTGCTCCATCTATTGTTATACCTGTTTTTATGCAACAATTAATATTTTCTCAAACATATAATGCAACTCCTCCCCCCTTCCCATTAGATCTATCCACATTGAACAACTTAAATCCCTGAATATTACACTCAGCAGTCATATCCCGACTCTTTAAATCATACCACGTTTCAGTTAATGCAATGCTTTCAAAGTTCCCAGCACATGCTACCAAACGTAGTTGATTAATTTTATTTCTTGCACTTCGACTGTTAGCATAAAATACCATCATATGTTTTTTCTTCTGCACATTTTTCCTATTGATCTTTGTTTTTAAACAATTTCTGAAATTATCATTACCCAGAGTTACTCCATGACAGTAACTATTAAGATTCTTAATATCAGAGCATAAGTCAATATATCCATACTCATTATTTATCATTTCTAAACCCATACCTCTAACTAATCCTAGTTTAAAGTCCTAACAACCCCCTCAACTGAGTTAGCAAGAAAACCCACACCTGCCCTGGATAAGTGAACCCCATCCCTGGCATACATGTCATTTCGGCCATAGAAGTTGTCCCAGTTGTCTATGAATGGTACTGCATTATCCTTACAGTGTTTATCCAGCCAACAATTAATACCAATTGCTCTGGACAACCATTCATTACCAACACCTCTTCTTGGCAAAATGCCACATATAACAGGGCACCCCCCCCCCCTTCATCCTAATTATGTCTATAGCTGTCCTGAACTTTCTAACTAAATCCTCACTTCTACGCTTGCCTACATCATTGCCTCCAGCACTGAGGCAAATAATAGGATTGATCCCATTACCGTTCATGATGTTGTCAAGCCGGCTAACAATGTCCTCCATCCTGGCCCCAGGAAAGCATACCCTCTGCCTCCTACTCCTGTCCTTCAAGCAGAATGCCCTATCCATGTATCTAACCTGGCTATCCCCAACAACAACAATATTCTTACCTTCCTTGTCGTTCGTCGTAACGATCCCAGTAGTCGTCTCACATTCATCGGGTAGCACCGAGAATGTGTTGGAGGTTTCCACAAGAGTTTCTACAGCAGTCTCTTTCTTCTTCATCGTTTCTGGCTTTCCATTCGTCTTCTTGATCGTTAACTTCGTTCCCTGCTGTCCAGCCACTGACCACGATCCCTTCTTGACCTGAAGACTCGAAACAGGAGGACTACTACGAATCCTCTTGTTCTCCTCGGTCAATCGCCGTTTCCCCATCTTCGCTACCCTCAATTCTTCCTTAAGCTGCTGGTAAAGTTGTTCGATGGAGGGCATCTTGGTTCAGTCCACGGGAGCACACAAGATACTTCTTCACAGAGTTAAGTACAGGTTACCACTGAGTTAAGTACAGGTCACCAGGAGCTTTATCAAGCCATTACGATTATCCAACTTGTATCCATTATTTCTGGTTCTTACCTGGTTCGACACCCTCAGTACTTTATTAATATCTCCCTTGTTTATGCCTGTCATCCACTTATACACTTCAATGATATCTCCCCTCATTCTACGCCTCTCCAGAGAGTGGGGATTTAAGGCTTTAAGTCTATCTTCATACGGGAGGTTCCTTACACAGTAAATCATTTTAGTCATTCTTCTCTGTATGTTCTCTAATGAGTCTATGTCCATCCTGTAGTAAGGGGACCAAAACTGAGCAGCATAATCTAAATGAGGCCTCACTAGTGATGTATAGAGCTGTAAAATAACTTTTGGACTTCTGTTACTTATACTTCTTGAGATAAATCCAAGTAATCTGTTGGCCTTGTTGCGCACACTAAGGCACTGCTGTCTTGGCTTTAGATTTCTGCTTACCATGACTCCCAAATCTTTTTCACATTCTGTATGATCAAGCTCTACTTCACCTAGATTATAGCTTCGAGGGTTATTTTCATTACCAAGGGCAAGTACCTTACACTTATCCATTGAACTTCATCTGCAATTTTTCAGACCAAGACATTAATTTGTCCAAATCGTCCTGGAGTTCATTGATATCCTCCTCAGAGTGAATTATACGGCCTATCTTTGTATCATCAGCAAACTTACTTATGTCACTAGAAATCCCTTCATCACGGTCATTAATGTAAATTATGAACAAGAGTGGGCATAAAACTGATCCTTGTGGAACGCCACTAGTGACTAATTAATGGTAACTCCCTGCTTTCTATTGGTAAGCCATGCCTCAATCCATGCTAGAACTTTACCTCCTATACCATGAGCTGCCATTTTTCTTAAGAGTCTCTTGTGAGGTACTCTGTCGAAGGCTTTACTAAAATCCAAATAAACAATATCATATTCCTTATCACTGTCAACTGCCTCAAATGTTCTATTGAAGAACGTCAGTAAGTTTGTCAGGCAGGAACGACCTCTCGTGAATCCATGCCGAGATTCATTTATCAAGTTATGCTCTTCAAGGTGACTTCTGATAATGTCAGCTATAATTGATTCTAATAACTTGCCCACTATAGATGTCAGCAGTATAACCTCTGGACTTCTGTTGCTCACGCGTCTTGATATAAATCCCAATAATCTATTTGCCTTATTACGTACGCTTAGGCACTGGTGTCTTGGTTTAAGGTTGCTGCTCACCATAACCCCCAAGTCCTTTTCGCAATCTGTCTACATTATTTAACTTGTTATAAACCTTGGTAATAAATACCGACAAGTTGGTTTAGAAAGACACGTAAGCAAACACTATGACATATTTATTAGAAAATGTTTCGGTCCTGGGACCTTGATCACTTCTGTATGTTAGAAGTGATCAAGGTCCCAGGACCGAAACGTTTTCTAATAAATATGTTATAGTGTTTGCTTACATGTCTTTCTAAACCATTATTTAACTTATAAGTGCTAGGGTTATGGACACTCCCGAGCTTCAGAACCTTGCATTTATCTACATTGAACTGCATCTGCCACTTTTCTGACCAAGAATAGAGATTGTCTAGATCCTCCTGAAGTTCCCTAACATCTACGTTTGAATCAATTATCCTTCATATGTGTGATGAATGGCTTGAAAACCCGACAAGTTGTAGGTTGAGACACTTATGCAACATATGGGAATCTTTATTCAGGAAACGTTTCGCCACACAGTGGCTTCATCAGTCCAATACAAAGTATAAAGGCGTAAGGAGAGGAGGAGTTTGAGGTAATCAGTCCCTCAGCCTGGAGTCGATGTGTTCAGTCCATCAATCTTGTAGAATGTACAGCATAGGGCCGAAGACGTGGCTTATATACTGTAGTGAGGTGAGGCGAAGCAGGAGGAGGTGGGGTTATAGTGGTATCATCCACTAGTTGAAGTAGGTCTACGTCCAAAGGTTGGACAAGTGTTGAAGAATTCTTTGTAACAAGATCCCATGATGCTGCAGTGTCTGACAGTTGTGTTGCATAAGTGTCTCAATCTACAACTTGTCTGTTTTTCAAGCCATTCATCACAACTGTCAGACACTGCAGCATCATGGGATCTTGTTACAAAGAATTCTTCAACAATTGTCCAACCTTTGGACGAAGACCTACTTAGACTAGTGGATGATACCACTATAACCCCACCTCCTCCTGCTTCGCCTCACCTCACTACAGTATATAAGCCACGTCTACGGCCCTATGCTGTACATTCTACAAGACTGATGGACTGAACACATCGACTCCAGGCTGAGGGACTGATTACCTCAAACTCCACCTCTCCTTAGGCCTTTATACTTTGTATTGGACTGATGAAGCCAATGTGTGACGAAACGCTTCCTGAATAAAGATTCCCATATGTTGCATAAGTGTCTCTATCCTACCTATCTTTGTGTCATCTGCGAATTTGCTCATATCACTAGTAATACCCTCATCAAGGTCATTGATTTATATTATAAACAACAACGGGCCTAAGACTGATCCCTGTGGTACGCCACTTGTTACAGATCCCCACTCGGATTTAACCTCATTTATGGACACTCTGCTTCCTGTCTGTGAGCCATGACTCGATCCACGAGAGCACTTTTCCCCCAATGCCATGAGCTGCCACTTTCTTTAACAGTCTTTGGTGCAGAACTCTATCAAAAGCCTTACTATAATCTAAGTAAATAATATCAAATTCTTTATCGTGGTCAACAGCCTCAAAAGCTTTACTGAAGAAAGTTAATAAATTAGTTAGACAAGACCGGCCTCTCGTGAATGCATGCTGAGTGTCATTAATCAAGCTATGCTTATCCAGATGGCTTCTTATAATCTGAGCTATAATTGACTCTAGTAATTTGCCTACAATTGAGGTCAGGCTTATTGGGCGGTAATTTATTGGTAACGACTTGTCCCCTGTTTTAAAAATAGGAATTACATTAGCCATCTTCCACATATCAGACACTACACCTGTTTGAAGAGAAAAATTAAAAATGGTTCACAGAGTTCCATTTTGCATTCCTTAAGAACCCTTGAAAAAACCTCATCAGGACCCGGCGACTTATTTTTCTTCAGTCGGTCTATTTGTTTCATAACCATTTCACTAGTGACTGTGATGTTACATAATTTATCCTCTTCAGGCCCACTATAAAAATTAATTACTATAATATTGTTAGTGTCTTCCTGTGTAAAAATCGAGAGAAAATAATTATTTAAAATTGAGCACATTTCATTCTCTTTGTCAGTAAGATGCCCATAGTTATTTTTAAGGGGACCTATCTTATCTATAACTTTTGTTCTACAGACCTGGAAAAAACTTTTCGGGTTAGTTTTTGAATCCCTGACAACTTTAATTTCATAGTCCGGTTTAGCTTTTCTTATCCCCTTTTTAACGTCCCTCTTAATGTCAATATACTGATGCAAAAGATGACTCTCACCTCTTTTGATACGCCTATAAATTCCTTTCTTATGCCCTAGTAGATATTTCAGCCTATTATTCATCCATTTTGGGTCATTTCTATTTGATCTAATTTCTTTATATGGGATAAACGTTCTTTGAGCAGCATGTATAGTGTTCAGAAAACTGTCTTATTGATAGCTCTCTTCGTTACCCCAGTCAACAGATGATAAGTGTTCTCTAAGCCCATCGTAATCTGCTAAGCGAGAATCTGCAACTGTTACTGAGTTATCCCTACTATCATACTTCCATTCAATGCTAAATGTAATTGATTTGTGGTCGCTACCACCCAGTTCCTCTGAAATTTCTAAATTATTAACAAGGGATTCATTGTTTGCCAGAACTAAGTCAAGCAGGTTATTTCCCCTTGTTGGTTCTGTCACAAACTGCATCAAAAATTATCCTGAACTACTTCTAAGAAGTCGTATGATTCTAAATTCCCTGTCAAGAAATTCCAATCAATATGACTAAAGTTAAAGTCTCCTAGAATTACTACATTATCGTGCCTTGTGGCCTTAACAATTTCCTCCCATAGTAGTCTCCCTTGGTCCCTGTCTAAGTTTGGGGGACGGTATATCACACCTAAAATCAATTTTTCATGCCCCTCTGAAAATTCTATCCAAATAGACTCTATATGTGTTACTTCAGACTTAATACCCGTTTTTATGCAACAGTTCAAGAGATCTCGGACATACAATACCACCCCACCCCCCTTCCCGATACTTCTGTCTACTTGGAACAATTTAAAACCCTGAATGTGACATTCCACAGGCATGTCCCGACTTTTTGAATTAAACCACGTCTCAGTTATGGCAAATACATCAATGTTACCTGCACTAGCAACTAATCTCAATTCGTCCATCTTATTCCTAGCACTATGGCTATTAGCATAATATACATTGGAAGACTCTCCTTTCTCTTTACCCTTCCTGCTCATTTTTGTTTTTCTACTAAACCTCTTACTGTCCTTATCACCTAGTGTCACTGGCTTTTCAATATCTACCTCGTTCTGCTTATTACTAGTTTCCCTAGAACTCATAATGTTACTACACTGGAACTTCACTGTTTTCCTGCCAAAACCCATACCACTAACTATTCCTAGTTTAAAGTCCTAACAGCTCCCTCCACTGTAATTGCCAGTGCCCCACCCCAGACCTAGATAAGTGAACCCCATCCCTGGCACACATGTCATTTCTCCCATAGAAGAGGTCCCAGTTGTCAATGAATGTTACTGCATTTTCCTTACAGTATTTGTCCAGCCAGCAATTGACACCAATTGCCCTGGACAACCATTCATTTCCAACTCCTCTCCTTGGCAAAATACCACATACGACAGGGTTCCCACCCTTCCTCCTAATTATTTCTATTGGTGACCTATACTTTCTAATCAGGTCTTCACTCCTACGTCTGCCAACATCGTTGCCTCCAGCACTGAGACAGATAATAGGATTGCTCCCATTACCTCTCATGATGTCATCCAAACGGCTAACAATATCCTCCATACCAGCCCCCAGAAAGCAAACCCTCTGTCTCCTGCGCCTTTCCTTCAAGCAGAACGCCCTATCCATGTACCTAACTTGGCTATCCCCAACAACAACAATATTCTTACCTTCCTTGGTGTCGTTCGTCGTGACGTTCCCAGTAGTTGACTCACATTCGTCGGGTAGCATGGAGAAAGCATTAGATGTTTCCACAACAGATTCCACAGCAGTCTCTTTCTTCTTCATCGTTTCTACCTTTCCATTAGTCTTCTTAATCGTCAACTTCGTTCCACGCAGGACTACTACGAAACTTCTTGTTTTCCTCGGTCAGTCGCCGAATCTCCATCTACGCCATCCTCAATTCTTCCTTAAGCTGTTGGTAAAGTTGCTCGATGGAGGGCATCTTGCTTCAGTCCGTAGAGAGCACACTCGACACGTCCTCACTGAGCTAAGTGCAAGTCACCTCTGTAATGGTCCAGGATCATTTTCTGATTTTCAGTGAAAATTATTTGTTCCCATTATAGCGACTACCAGGACAAGCCTTAAATTATTTGTTCCCTTTATAGCGACTACCAGGGCAAGCCTTAAATTATTTGTTCCCATCATAGTGACTGCCAGGACAAGCCTTAAATTATTTGTTCCCATCATAGTGACTACCAGGACAAGCCTTAAATTATTTGTTCCCATCATAGCGACAACCAGGGCAAGCCTTAAATTATTTGTTCCCATCATAGCGACTACCAAGACAAGCCTTAAATTATTTGTTCCCCTCATAGCGAATAGCAGGACAAGCCTTAAATTATTTGTTCCCATCATAGCGACTACCAGGGCAAGCCTTAAATTATTTCTTCCCATCATAACGAATAGCAGGACAAGCCTTAAATTATTTGTTCCCATCATAATGACTACCAGGACAAGCCTTAAATTACTTGTTCCCATCATAGCGACTACCAGGACTAACCTTAAATTATTTGTTCCCATCATAGCGACTGCCAGGGCAAGCCTTAAATTATTTGTTCCCATCATAGCGAATAGCAGGACAAGCCTTAAATTATTTGTTCCCATCGTAGCGACTGCCAGGGCAAGCCTTAAATTATTTGTTCCCATCATAGCGACTACCAGGACAAGCCTTAAATTATTTCTTCCCCTCATAGTGACTACCAGGACAAGCCTTAAATTATTTGTTCCCATCATAGCGACTACCAGGACAAGCCTTAAATTATTTGTTCCCATCATAGCGACTACCAGGACAAGCCTTAAATTATTTGTTCCCCTCATAGCGAATAGCAGGACAAGCCTTAAATTATTTGTTCCCATCATAGTGACTATCAGGACAAGCCTTAAATTATTTGTTCCCATCATAGCGACTACCAGGGCAAGCCTTAAATTATTTGTTCCCATCATAGCGACTACCAAGACAAGCCTTAAATTATTTGTTCCCCTCATAGCAAATAGCAGGACAAGCCTTAAATTATTTGTTCCCATCATAGCGACTACCAGGGCAAGCTTTAAATTATTTCTTCCCATCATAACGAATAGCAGGACAAGCCTTAAATTATTTGTTCCCATCATAATGACTACCAGGACAAGCCTTAAATTACTTGTTCCCATCATAGCGACTACCAGGACTAGCCTTAAATTATTTGTTCCCATCATAGCGACTGCCAGGGCAAGCCTTAAATTATTTGTTCCCATCATAGCGAATAGCAGGACAAGCCTTAAATTATTTGTTCCCATCATAGCGACTGCCAGGGCAAGCCTTAAATTATTTGTTCCCATCATAGCGACTACCAAGACAAGCCTTAAATTATTTCTTCCTATCATAACGAATAGCAGGACAAGCCTTAAATTATTTGTTCCCATCATAATGACTACCAGGACAAGCCTTAAATTACTTGTTCCCATCATAGCGACTACCAGGACTAGCCTTAAATTATTTGTTCCCATCATAGCGACTGCCAGGGCAAGCCTTAAATTATTTGTTCCCCTCATAGCGAATAGCAGGACAAGCCTTAAATTATTTGTTCCCATCATAGCGACTGCCAGGGCAAGCCTTAAATTATTTGTTCCCATCATAGCGACTACCAGGACAAGCCTTAAATTATTTCTTCCCCTCATAGTGACTACCAGGACAAGCCTTAAATTATTTGTTCCCATCATAGCGACTACCAGGACAAGCCTTAAATTATTTGTTCCCATCATAGCGACTACCAGGACAAGCCTTAAATTATTTGTTCCCCTCATAGCGAATAGCAGGACAAGCCTTAAATTATTTGTTCCCATCATAGTGACTACCAGGACAAGCCTTAAATTATTTGTTCCCATCATAGCGACTACCAGGGCAAGCCTTAAATTATTTGTTCCCATCATAGCGACTACCAAGACAAGCCTTAAATTATTTGTTCCCCTCATAGCAAATAGCAGGACAAGCCTTAAATTATTTGTTCCCATCATAGCGACTACCAGGGCAAGCCTTAAATTATTTCTTCCCATCATAACGAATAGCAGGACAAGCCTTAAATTATTTGTTCCCATCATAATGACTACCAGGACAAGCCTTAAATTACTTGTTCCCATCATAGCGACTACCAGGACTAGCCTTAAATTATTTGTTCCCATCATAGCGACTGCCAGGGCAAGCCTTAAATTATTTGTTCCCATCATAGCGAATAGCAGGACAAGCCTTAAATTATTTGTTCCCATCATAGCGACTGCCAGGGCAAGCCTTAAATTATTTGTTCCCATCATAGCGACTACCAGGACAAGCCTTAAATTATTTGTTCCCCTCATAGTGACTACCAGGACAAGCCTTAAATTATTTGTTCCCATCATAGCGACTACCAGGACAAGCCTTAAATTATTTGTTCCCATCATAGCGAATAGCAGGACAAGCCTTAAATTATTTGTTCCCCTCATAGTGACTACCAGGACAAGCCTTAAATTATTTGTTCCCATCATAGCGACTACCAGGGCAAGCCTTAAATTATTTCTTCCCATCATAACGAATAGCAGGACAAGCCTTAAATTATTTGTTCCCATCATAATGACTACCAGGACAAGCCTTAAATTACTTGTTCCCATCATAGCGACTACCAGGACTAGCCTTAAATTATTTGTTCCCATCATAGCGACTGCCAGGGCAAGCCTTAAATTATTTGTTCCCATCATAGCGAATAGCAGGACAAGCCTTAAATTATTTGTTCCCATCATAGCGACTGCCAGGGCAAGCCTTAAATTATTTGTTCCCATCATAGCGACTACCAGGACAAGCCTTAAATTATTTGTTCCCCTCATAGTGACTACCAGGACAAGCCTTAAATTATTTGTTCCCATCATAGCGACTACCAGGACAAGCCTTAAATTATTTGTTCCCATCATAGCGACTACCAGGACAAGCCTTAAATTATTTGTTCCCATCATAGCGAATAGCAGGACAAGCCTTAAATTATTTGTTCCCCTCATAGTGACTACCAGGACAAGCCTTAAATTATTTGTTCCCATCATAGCGACTACCAGGACAAGCCTTAAATTATTTGTTCCCATCATAGCGACTACCAGGACAAGCCTTAAATTATTTGTTCCCATCATAGCGAATAGCAGGACAAGCCTTAAATTATTTGTTCCCCTCATAGTGACTACCAGGACAAGCCTTAAATTATTTGTTCCCATCATAGCGACTACCAGGACAAGCCTTAAATTATTTGTTCCCATCATAGCGACTACCAGGACAAGCCTTAAATTATTTGTTCCCATCATAGCGAATAGCAGGACAAGCCTTAAATTATTTGTTCCCCTCATAGTGACTACCAGGACAAGCCTTAAATTATTTGTTCCCATCATAGCGACTACCAGGACAAGCCTTAAATTATTTGTTCCCATCATAGCGACTACCAGGACAAGCCTTAAATTATTTGTTCCCATCATAGCGACTACCAGGACAAGCCTTAAATTATTTGTTCCCATCATAGCGACTACCAGGACAAGCCTTAAATTATTTGTTCCCATCATAGTGACTACCAGGACAAGCCTTAAATTATTTGTTCCCATCATAGCGAATAGCAGGACAAGCCTTAAATCATTTGTTCCCCTCATAGTGACTACCAGGACAAGCCTTAAATTATTTGTTCCCATCATAGTGAATAGCAGGACAAGCCTTAAATTATTTGTTCCCATCATAGCGAATAGCAGGACAAGCCTTAAATTATTTGTTCCCATCATAGCGAATAGCAAGACAAGCCTTAAATTATTTGTTCCCCTCATAGTGACTACCAGGACAAGCCTTAAATTATTTGTTCCCATCATAGCGAATAGCAGGACAAGCCTTAAATTATTTGTTCCCATCATAGCGACTGCCAGGGCAAGCCTTAAATTATTTGTTCCCATCATAGCGACTACCAGGACAAGCCTTAAATTATTTGTTCCCCTCATAGTGACTACCAGGACAAGCCTTAAATTATTTGTTTCCATCATAGCGAATAGCAGGACAAGCCTTAAATTATTTGTTCCCATCACAGCGAATAGCAGGACAAGCCTTAAATTATTTGTTCCCCTCATAGTGACTACCAGGACAAGCCTTAAATTATTTGTTCCCATCATAGCGACTACCAGGACAAGCCTTAAATTATTTGTTCCCATCACAGCGACTACCAGGACAAGCCTTAAATTATTTGTTCCCATCATAGCGAATAACAGAGTGTGTCGCTGATTTGCGATTTCTCTAAATATGTCTTACAATTTTATTGATCTATCTAATATTACATTGCGATTATCGTCGTTATTAGTTAAAACGACGAAAATCAGCTTTATAATATTACATATTCATTTTCATCTTTCTCATTTTTCATTTTATGTATATATATGTATTTTACGCTGATGCATCATTTACCAGTGATAGCAACCATTTATGACCTCACCTCTGGTTACTACTCGCCTGACACAAGTTTACGTCAGAGGTGAGTGTTACTACTCGCCTGACACAAGTTTACGTCAGAGGTGAGTGTTACTACTCGCCTGACACAAGTTTACGTCAGAGGTGAGTGTTACTACTCGCCTGACACAAGTTTACGTCAGAGGTGAGTGTTACTACTCACCTGACACAAGTTTACGTCAGAGGTGAGTGTTACTACTCGCCTGTCGCAAGTTTACGTCAGAGGTGAGTGTTACTACTCGCCTGTCGCAAGTTTACGTCAGAGGTGAGTGTTACTACTCGCCTGTCGCAAGCTTACGTCAGAGGTGAGTGGAGTAGAACAGGCAGTACAACACCTCTCTCAGTCTCGAGGTCTTCCTTTCCTGCTCATTTACTTTGATTAAGAGACTACCTGGAGAATAGCATTATTCCTTAGTCACCCGCAAGTGCGACTACTTGCGATACTTCCACTTAGAAGCTCTCCTGTGTTGCACGGATTTCAGTTACACTGGTTATTTTATAAGTGTTTGAAACTCAGATCGTCTCAGGAAATTAGCTGTATGTTTACCCCATCTACCCATTCAGCCAGAATGGAAGCCCTTGTAACAATATATGATTATAAGTATGTTAAAATGTTTATATCTAATTGATAAGTAAAAGGTACCATTAAAATACCTTTGGACCATAAAATAATATAAGTTATATTACAAGAGATATTTTATGAATTTTTCTATCTCCTTTACACTAAAATTGATCCGCACAAGAGATTGAATTATATCAGTATATATAATTTCTTATTACGATTTCCCATGTATATCTTACATACTGAAGATCCCCGAGACTCGTGGCATCAACACTGTAGAAATCCTATGGAACATCGTAATACAGGGCAAGCCTTAAATTATTCGTTCCCGTCATAGCGACTACAAGGGTAAACCTTAAATTATTTGTTCCCATCATAGCGACTACCAGGGCAAGCCTTAAATTATTTGTTCCCATCACAGCGACTACCTGGAGTTTACCTGGAGAGAGTTCCGGGGGTCAACGCCCCCGCGGCCCGGTCTGTGACCAGGCCTCCTGGTGGATCAGAGCCTGATCAACCAGGCTGTTGCTACTGGCAGCACGCAAACCAACGTACGAGCCACAGCCCGGCTGATCCGGAACTGACTTTAGGTGCTTGTCCAGTGCCAGCTTGAAGACTGCCAGGGGTCTGTTGGTAATCCCCCTTATGTGTGCTGGGAGGCAGTTGAACAGTCTCGGGCCCCTGACACTTATTGTATGGTCTCTTAACGTGCTAGTGACACCCCTGCTTTTCATTGGGGGGATGGTGCATCGTCTGCCAAGTCTTTTGCTTTCGTAGTGAGTGATTTTCGTGTGCAAGTTCGGTACTAGTCCCTCTAGGATTTTCCAGGTGTATATAATCATGTATCTCTCCCTCCTGCGTTCCAGGGAATACAGGTTTAGGAACCTCAAGCGCTCCCAATAATTGAGGTGTTTTATCTCCGTTATGCGCGCCGTGAAAGTTCTCTGTACATTTTCTAGGTCGGCAATTTCACCTGCCTTGAAAGGTGCTGTTAGTGTGCAGCAATATTCCAGCCTAGATAGAACAAGTGACCTGAAGAGTGTCATCATGGGCTTGGCCTCCCTAGTTTTGAAGGTTCTCATTATCCATCCTGTCATTTTCCTAGCAGATGCGATTGATACAATGTTATGGTCCTTGAAGGTGAGATCCTCCGACATGATCACTCCCAGGTCTTTGACGTTGGTGTTTCGCTCTATTTTGTGGCCAGAATTTGTTTTGTACTCTGATGAAGATTTAATTTCCTCATGTTTACCATATCTGAGTAATTGAAATTTCTCATCGTTGAACTTCATATTGTTTTCTGCAGCCCACTGAAAGATTTGGTTGATGTCCGCCTGGAGCTTTGCAGTGTCTGCAATGGAAGACACTGTCATGCAGATTCGGGTGTCATCTGCAAAGGAAGACACGGTGCTGTGGCTGACATCCTTGTCTATGTCGGATATGAGGATGAGGAACAAGATGGGAGCGAGTACTGTGCCTTGTGGAACAGACCTTTTCACCGTAGCTGCCTCGGACTTTACTCTGTTGACGACTACTCTCTGTGTTCTGTTAGTGAGGAAATTATAGATCCATCGACCGACTTTTCCTGTTATTCCTTTAGCACGCATTTTGTGCGCTATTACGCCATGGTCACACTTGTCGAAGGCTTTTGCGAAGTCTATATATTACATCTGCATTCTTTTTGTCTTCTAGTGCATTTAGGACCTTGTCGTAGTGATCCAATAGTTGAGACAGACAGGAGCGACCTGTTCTAAACCCATGTTGCCCTGGGTTGTGTAACTGATGGGTTTCTAGATGGGTGGTGATCTTGCTTCTTAGGACCCTTTCAAAGATTTTTATGATATGGGATGTTAGTGCTATTGGTCTGTAGTTCTTTGCTGTTGCTTTACTGCCCCCTTTGTGGAGTGGGGCTATGTCTGTTGTTTTTAGTAACTGTGGGACGACCCCCGTGTCCATGCTCCCTCTCCATAGGATGGAAAAGGCTCGTGATAGGGGCTTCTTGCAGTTCTTGATGAACACAGAGTTCCATGAGTCTGGCCCTGGGGCAGAGTGCATGGGCATGTCATTTATCGCCTGTTCGAAGTCATTTGGCGTCAGGATAACATCGGATAGGCTTGTGTTAATCAAATTTTGTGGCTCTCTCATAAAAAATTCATTTTGATCTTCGACTCTCAGTCTGGTTAGCGGCTTGCTAAAAACTGAGTCATATTGGGACTTGAGTAGCTCACTCATTTCCTTGCTGTCATCTGTGTAGGACCAATCTTGTTTAAGTAGGGGCCCAATACTGGACGTTTTTCTCGATTTTGATTTGGCATAAGGACAAGCCTTAAATTATTTGTTCCCATCATAGAGATTGCCAGGGCAAGCCTTAAATTATTTGTTCCCATTATAACGACTACCACGACAAAGCATTGGAACAAAACATTGTTACTCATCCTTAGCTGTTTACCCCAGAAAGACCATTAATGATGAAATAGAGGCAATTATTATATGATGACCTGAAGAACGAAACAACGTTGACTTACCACAGTATTTCGAGGATAATAATAGTTCAACAGAAAGTGAGTAACATCTTCATAGTCTTCCATTGTCAGAACCACATACTCGAGCTCCGGGACCTCACCCATCCTCAGCTCTCACACAAATCTGTGAGCGAGATAAATCCTTGGTTACTAACACTGTGGAATTTTTCTCCTTGTTAACACTGTGGAAGCAATCTTTTACTCCTCACTAACAATGCGTAATAATATTTCACTCCTCACTAACACCGTATCTAATGTTTCACTCCTCACTAACACTGTAATGTTTCACTCCTCACTAACACTGTAATGTTTCACTCCTCACTAACACTGTAATGTTTCACTCCTCACTAACACTGTAATGTTTCACTCCACACTAACACTGTAATGTTTCACTCCACACTAACACTGTAATGTTTCACTCCTCACTAACACTGTATGCAATATTTCACTCCTCACTAACACTGTAATGTTTCACTCCACACTAACACTGTATGCAATATTTCACTCCTCACTAACACTGTAATAATATTTCACTCCTCACTAACACTGTATGCAATATTTCACTCCTCACTAACACTGTAATGTTTCACTCCACACTAACATTGTGTAATAATGTTTCATTCCTCATTAACACTGTATGTCGTGTTTCACTTCTCACTAACATTGTGTAATATAGTTTCACTCCTCACTAACACTGTGAAATAATGTTTCACTCCTCACTAACACTGTGCAATAATGTTTCACTCCTCACTAACACCGTATGTAATGTTTCATTCCTCGCTAACACTGTGTAATAATGATCCATTCCTCAATAACACTGTGAAATAATGTTTCACTCCTCGCTAACACCGTAAGTAATGTTTCACTCCTCACTAACACGGTATGTAATGCTTCACTCCTCCCTAACACTGTGTAATAATGTTTCACTCATCACTAACACCATATGTAGTGTTTCACTCCTCACTAACACTATGTAACAATGTTTCACTCCTCAGTAACACTGTATGCAATGTTTCACTCCTCACTAACACCGTAGTAATGTTTCACTAATCATTAACACTGCATGCAATGTTTCACTACTCACTAACTCTGTGTAATAATGTTTCACTCCTCACTAACACTGTATGTAATGTTTCACTACTCAGAAACACCTTATGTAATGTTTCACTCCTCATTAACACTGCGTAATAATGTTTCACTCCTCACAAACACTGTATATAAAGTTTCAATTCTTACAAACACCGTATGTAATGTTTCACTACTCACTAACACTGTGTAATAATGTTTCACTCCTCAATAAAACCGTATGTAATGTTTCACTCCTCACTAACACCGAATGTAATGTTTCACTCCTCACTAACACTGAGTAATAATGTTTCACTCCTCAGTAACACCGTATGTAATGATTCACTCCTCATTAACTTTGTATGTAATGTTTCACTCCTCACTAATAATGTATGTAATGTTTCACTCCTCACTAATAATGTATGTAATGTTTCACTCCTCACTAATAATGTATGTAATGTTTCACTCCTCACTAACACTGAGTAATAATGTTTCACTCCTCAGTAACACCGTATGTAATGATTCACTCCTCATTAACTTTGTATGTAATGTTTCACTCCTCACTAATAATGTATGTAATGTTTCACTCCTCACTAATAATGTATGTAATGTTTCACTCCTCACTAACACTGAGTAATAATGTTTCACTCCTCAGTAACACCGTATGTAATGATTCACTCCTCATTAACTTTGTATGTAATGTTTCACTGGAAAATCCTAGAGGGACTAGAACCGAACTTGCACACGAAAATCACTCACTACGAAAGCAAAAGACTTGGCAGACGATGCAACATCCCCCCAATGAAAAGCAGGGGTGTCACTAGCACGTTAAGAGACCATACAATAAGTGTTAGGGGCCCGAGACTGTTCAACTGCCTCCCAGCATACATTCCTGGAGTTTACCTGGAGAGAGTTTCGGGGGTCAACGCCCCCGCGGCCCGGTCTGTGACCAGGCCTCCTGGTGGATCAGCGCCTGATCAACCAGGCTGTTGCTGCTGGCTGCACGCAAACCAACGTACGAGCCACAGCCCGGCTGATCAGGAACTGACTTTAGGTGCTTGTCCAGTGCCAGCTTGAAGACTGCCAGGGGTCTGTTGGTAATCACCCTTATGTGTGCTGGGAGGCAGTTGAACAGTCTCGGGCCCCTGACACTTATTGTATGGTCTCTTAACGTGCTAGTGACACCCCTGCTTTTCATTGGGGGGATGGTGCATCGTCTGCCAAGTCTTTTGCTTTCGTAGTGAGTGATTTTCGTGTGCAAGTTCGGTACTAGTCCCTCTAGGATTTTCCAGGTGTATATAATCATGTATCTCTCCCTCCTGCGTTCCAGGGAATACAGGTTTAGAAACCTCAAGCGCTCCCAGTAATTGAGGTGTTTTATCTCCATTATGCGCGCCGTGAAAGTTCTCTGTACATTTTCTAGGTCGGCAATTTCACCTGCCTTGAAAGGTGCTGTTAGAGTGCAGCAATATTCCAGCCTAGATAGAACAAGTGACCTGAAGAGTGTCATCATGGGCTTGGCCTCCCTAGTTTTGAAGGTTCTCATTATCCATCCTGTCATTTTTCTAGCAGATGCGATTGATACAATGTTATGGTCCTTGAAGGTGAGATCCTCCGACATAATCACTCCCAGGTCTTTGACGTTGGTGTTTCGCTCTATTTCGTGGCCAGAATTTGTTTTGTACTCTGATGAAGATTTAATTTCCTCATGTTTACCATATCTGAGTAATTGAAATTTCTCATCGTTGAACTTCATATTGTTTTCTGCAGCCCACTGAAAGATTTGGTTGATGTCCGCCTGGAGCCTTGCAGTGTCTGCAATGGAAGACACTGTCATGCAGATTCGGGTGTCATCTGCAAAGGAAGACACGGTGCTGTGGCTGACATCCTTGTCTATGTCGGATATGAGGATGAGGAACAAGATGGGAGCTAGTACTGTGCCTTGTGGAACAGAGCTTTTCACCGTAGCTGCCTCGGACTTTACTCTGTTGACGACTACTCTCTGTGTTCTGTTAGTGAGGAAATTATAGATCCATCGACCGACTTTTCCTGTTATTCCTTTAGCGCGCATTTTGTGCGCTATTATGCCATGGTCACACTTGTCGAAGGCTCTTGCAAAGTCTGTATATATTACATCTGCATTCTTTTTGTCTTCTAGTGCATTTAGGACCTTGTCGTAGTGATCCAGTAGCTGAGACAGACAGGAGCGACCTGTTCTAAACCCATGTTGCCCTGGGTTGTGTAACTGATGGGTTTCTAGATGGGTGGTGATCTTGCTTCTTAGGACCCTTTCAAAGATTTTTATGATATGGGATGTTAGTGCTATTGGTCTGTAGTTCTTTGCTGTTGCTTTACTGCCCCCTTTGTGGAGTGGGGCTATGTCTGTTGTTTTTAGTAACTGAGGGACGACCCCCGTGTCCATGCTCCCTCTCCATAGGATGGAAAAGGCTCGTGATAGGGGCTTCTTGCAGTTCTTGATGAACACAGAGTTCCATGAGTCTGGCCCTGGGGCAGAGTGCATGGGCATGTCATTTATCGCCTGTTCGAAGTCATTTGGCGTCAGGATAACATCGGATAGGCTTGTGTTAATCAAATTTTGTGGCTCTCTCATAAAAAATTCATTTTGATCTTCGACTCTCAGTCTGGTTAGCGGCTTGCTAAAAACTGAGTCATATTGGGACTTGAGTAGCTCACTCATTTCCTTGCTGTCATCTGTGTAGGACCCATCTTGTTTAAGTAGGGGCCCAATACTGGGCGTTGTTCTCGATTTTGATTTGGCATAGGAGAAGAAATACTTTGGGTTTCTTTCGATTTCATTTATAGCTTTTAGTTCTTCCCGCGATTCCTGACTCCTAAAGGATTCTTTTAGCTTAAGTTCGATGCTTGCTATTTCTCTGACCAGTGTCTCCCTGCGCATTTCAGATATATTGACCTCTTTTAGCCGCTCTGTTATTCTTTTCCGTCGCCTGTAAAGGGAGCGCCTGTCTCTTTCTATTTTACATCTACTCCTCCTTTTTCTTAGAGGAATAAGCCTTGTGCATACATCGAGTGCCACCGAGTTAATCTGTTCTAGGCATAAGTTTGGGTCTGTGTTGCTTAGTATATCTTCCCAGCTTATATCGGTTAGGACTTGGTTTACTTGGTCCCACTTTATGTTTTTGTTATTGAAGTTGAATTTGGTGAATGCTCCCTCGTGACTAGTCTCATTTTGTCGGTCTGGGGCTCCTCGCATACATGTCTGAACCTCAATTATGTTGTGATCTGAGTATATTGTTTTTGATATGGTGACATTTCTTATCAGATCATCATTGTTAGTGAATATGAGGTCTAGTGTATTCTCCAGTCTAGTAGGCTCTATTATTTGCTGGTTTAAATTGAATTTTGTGCAGAGATTTAAAAGCTCGTGTGAGTGTGAGTTTTCATCAGAGCTGCCTCCTGGTGTTATTACTGCAACAATATTATTTGCTATATTCCTCCATTTTAGGTGCCTTAAGTTGAAATCCCCCAGGAGCAAGATGTTGGGTGCAGGAGCTGGAAGATTTTCCAGACAGTGGTCAATTTTTAACAGCTGTTCCTGGAATTGCTGGGATGTTGCATCCGGAGGCTTGTAGACTACCACAATGACTAGGTTTTGGTTCTCGACCTTTACTGCTAAAACTTCCACTACGTCATTTGAGGCATTAAGCAGTTCTGTGCAAACAAGTGACTCTGCAATGTACAGGCCAACCCCCCCCTTTTGCCTGTTCACTCTGTCACATCTGTATAGGTTGTAACCTGGGATCCATATTTCATTGTCCAAGTGATCCTTTATGTGGGTCTCAGTGAAAGCCGCGAACATTGCCTTTGCCTCTGCAAGCAGTCCACGGATGAAAGGTATTTTGTTGTTTGTTGCTGGCTTTAGACCCTGTATATTTGCAAAGAAGAATGTTATCGGACTGGTGGTATTGTTGGTACTGGGGGGGGATTTTTTTTCCGGCATTAGTATCTGTATCTGTTGGTTTGGAGTGGAGGCCATCGACTGTGGTTCCACTCCAGGAATGACTGGATTTGGTGTACGATTTCTGCCATTTCCTGCCAGTTTTTTTTTCCTTCCTGGCACTAAAAAACCTCTCCCTCTTGAGTGGCTGTGGCTACCCAGGTTTTCCCATGGCCTGGATGTTTTGTATCTTTTTGTCCCCTTTAGATGGTATGCCTGGCAATTTAAGTTATAGCACAGTCTTTCCTGTACTGAAGAGGTACACATTTCAGGGTGAAAAAGCTTACAGGAAGGGAGTTTGCATTTTCCTGTTGTCATATGGGCATGGCATTTTCTAGGGTGGTCATAGTTGCACGTCCCATCTGTTTTTCCAGATTTCCCATGCCAGCAGATACCAAGTGCATAGTATGTGCACAGGCTTGGTTTCCGCTTGCCTTGGGTTTCTGTGACTGTATTCCCTGTTGGTGCATGTTTCCCTGTCTAACTTCTATCTTCCCTAGCACCAACAATGGAGCTCCCACCAGTTGTTTTTGGTAATTTATCCTCACTATTGCTATTGGAGTCCTCTTGTTTGCTATTTCCTGCGGTATTTCTAGTTTGCAATATTGGTTTTATCTTATCTTTGACTACACTTGTTTCCCTACTATGGCTCCTATCCCCTATGTGGTCATTTATATGTATTCCTTCCTGCGTATAATTCCGGACTACCTGGACAAAATCTCCAGCTTCATCATTACTGTCTCCCAGGACAGTATCTCCAGCTTCACCATTTCTGTCTCCCAGGACAGCACCTCCAGCTTCACCATTACTGTCTCCCAGGACAGCACCTCCAGCTTTACTATTACTGTCTCCCAGGACATCACCTCCAGCCTTACAGTTTGTGACTACATGGCCAGTATCAAGGGCAGTACCATTCAGCCCAGACTTTTTATGTTCCCATCTGTTGTAGAAAGCTTCCAGGTTTTCTATGAAAGCAGCTTTGATTTTGTCCTCTTTTAATACCCTTGTGATTTTAGTCCACAGATTTTCCTCATTTGGGCATACCCAGAAACACTTCTCTGTTTTAATACTGCTTGTAGCTAGTTCTGGGATATCTGCACAAGGGGCGTGACACCAATTTCCACAAAAATGACAATTTATCCATGTGGAAGCCCGTTTGTTTGACTGACCACAGACTACACACAGCTTCATAATGATTTGAATGGTTGATTTACTGCAATTCTACTAGCAACCTCTTGAATATTATATTAATAACCTTAAATGAAGCTCTAGCTATTTGTATTTCTGTTTCTAACTCTTTTTGTATATTGGACAGCTTACCGTCACGTTCCTGATTTTTAATGTTTGTGTTTATAGGGCGCCTACAACCCCATCCGTTTACAGTCTGCTTTATTGTCCAACGAAACTGTTTGAAACCAGTCCCGGGTTCGGACCAGTCAAGGGTTCGGACCAGTCAAGGGTTTGGACCAGTCAAGGGTTCGGACCAGTCAAGGGTTTGGACCAGTCGATCTGCTCTGATCAGTGGGTCACTTATTTAAAACATACTGGTCGGTGATTTGAGCTAACACATGAAGGATCTACTGGAAATTATCTACCCGAGTAATATGTGATTTGACTGATACAAAAGTATAACTTGCGTGTTGAAGAGCCGGTGATATCTGGCAGCTCCTACAATGACGAACGGTCACCTCCTTGTTTATCAATCGCTGTATCTGGCTTTTCTATTTTTTTTTCCGTCTCCACCGCAATAAATGCTATATTATAACTATAGTTGACTGGTGCAAATTTTGGAGGAAGGACGCTTTTTCTGTAGTAATAATTGCTTCTCGTTGTGTATATTGCGACCGCTGGTAACTACAGGTTATATGAAATTCACAGTAACGTCTCGTATTTCAAGAAAAGAAACTAATGAAAGTCACTCCACTCCACTAAGTACCATTATAATACTGGTTAGTTGCTACTATAACACTGTATTCTGCTATTCACTGGTATCACTAGATTATATGCGAATACACTAGCAGGCCAGGAAGATTATTAAAAACAGCTGACCTGTGGTAAGTTTCTGGCGACTTCTGGCACCTGCCTCTATAGGCTTATCCCTTCATTTACAAAATTCACCTGTTTTCAAATGACACTTTAGCCTTTATCATCAATATACTAGGGAGCCACTGTAGTATACACTATACACTATGTATACTCAATGATATCAGGGAGACTTTCTTTCCTCTGACATGAAAAGTTCAATTATTATTATTTTTTTCCACACGGGACATAGGCCTATGATTCCCCTCTGGCAGTACACTCTGCTACGCAGTGCACACTAATTCTCCTTTTTTGACTCAGTATATAATGTTTTCCGCCCAAGATTGGTTCCAGGCGCTAGAGGGATGTATCGTATAGGATTGATGACACAAATTAAAGTTCTAGCACGTAAGAGCGACCGTGAAAACACCAGAAAACCGGGAGCACAACGAGGCACGCTTAATTTGGGGAACTGGCCTAAAGTCGGTTCCTGACCAGCCGGGCTGTGGCTCGTACGTTGGTTTGCGTGCAGCCAGCAGTAACAGCCTGGTTGATCAGGCTCTGATCCACCAGGAGGCCTGGTCACAGACCGGGCCGCGGGGGCGTTGACCCCCGGAACTCTCTCCAGGTAAACTCAAGGTAAACACTAACACATTATGTGATGTTTAACTCCCCACTAACACTCTGTAATAACGTTTCACTCCTCACTAAGACTGTATGTAATGTTTCACTCCTCACTAACACTGTGTAACAATGTTTTACTCCTCACAAACACCGTATGCAATGTTTCACTCCTCACAAACACTGTATGCAATGTTTCACTCCTCACAAACACCGTATGCAATGTTTCACTCCTCACAAACACCGTATGCAATGTTTCACTCCTCAATAACACCGTATGTAATGTATCACTCCTCACTAACACTGCATGTAAAGTTTCAATCCTTGCTAACTCTGTATGCAATGTTTCACCCCTCACTAACATGGTATGTAATGTTTCCTCCTCACTAACACTATGTAATAATGTTTCACTCCTCACTAACACCATATGTAATATTTCAGTCGTCACTAACATTGTATGTAGTGTTTCAATTATCCCTAATACAGAGTAATAATGTTTCAGTCTACACTAACACCGTATGCAACGTTTCACTCCTCACTAGCACTGTTATGAAATGTTTCACTCCTCATTAACACTGTATGTATTGTTTCAATTCTCAGTAACACAGTATGCAATTTTTTCACCCCTCACTAAAACTGCATACAATGTTTCACTCCTCACTACCAGTGTATGTAATGTTTCACTCCTCACTAACACTGTGTAATAATGTTTCACTCCTCACTACACTGTATGTAATCTTTCAATCCTCACTAACACAGTATGTAATCTTTCACTCCTAACTAACACTGTATGTAATGTTTCACTCCTCAATAAAACTATATAATAATGTTTCACTCCTCACTAACACAATATGTAGTGTTTCACTCCTCACTAACTCTGTATGTATTGCTTCACTCCTCACTAACACTGTGTAGTAATGTTTCATTCCTCACTAACTCCGTATGCTATGTTTCACTCATCAGTAATACTATGTATGTAATGTTTCACTCCTCACTAACACTGAATGTATTGTTTCACTCCTCACAAACACAGAATGTATTGTTTCACCCCTCACTAACACTGAATGAAATGTTTCACTCTTCACTAACACTGAATGAAATGTTTCACTCCTCACTAACACTGCATGCATTGTTTTACTCCTCACTAACACTGTAAAAGTAATGTTTCACTCATCACTAACACTGTATGCAATGTTTCACTTTTCAGAAGCACAATGTAATGTTTCACTTCTCACTAACACTGAATGTAATGTTTCACTCCTCACTTACAATGTGTATGTAATGTTTCACTCCTCACTAACACTGTATGTAATGTTTCACTCCTCATTGACACTCTAATGTTTAACCCCTCACTATCACTGTACGTAATATTTCACTCCTAACTAACACTGTATGTTATGTTTCACTCCTCACTAACACTGAATGTAATGTTTCACTCATCACTATCACTGTGAAAGTAATGTTTCACATTTAAACTAACACTGTATGTAATGTTTCACTCCTCACTAACACTGTTTGTAATGTTTAACTCCTCATTAACAGTGTATGTAATGTTTCACTCCTCACTAACACTGTTTGTAATGTTTAGCTCCTCATTAACAGTGTATGTAATGTTTCACTCCTCACTAACACCGTATGTAATGTTACTCTAATCATTAACACAGTAAGCAATGTTTCATTCATCACTAACACTGTATGCAGTGTTTCACTCTTCACTATTACTGAATGTAATTTTTCACTCCTCACTAACCCTGTATGTAATGCTTCACTCCTCAATAACAATGTATGTAATGTTTCATTCTTCTTTAACACTGGATATAATATTTCACTCCTCAATAACACCGTATGCAATGTTTCACTCCTCACTAGCACTGTGTAAATAATGTTTCACTCTTCACTTACACCATAGGTAATGTTTCACTCCTCACTAACTCTGTATATAGTGTTTCAATCCTCACTAACACTGTACGTAATGTTTCAATCTTTACTAACACCGTATGTAATGTTTCACTCCTCACTAACACTGTATGTAATGTTTCCCTCTTCACTAACACTGTATGTAATGTTTCTCTCCTCACTTACACCGTATGTAATGTTTCACCCTTCACTAACACTGTATGTAATGTTTCAATTCTCACTAACACTGTGTAATAATGTTTCAGTCCTCATAACACCGTATGTAATGTTTCACTTCTCATTAACACTGTATATAATGTTTCCCTCCTCACTAACACCGTATGTAATGTTTCACTCCTCACTAACTCTGAATGTAATGTTTCACTCCTCACTAAAACTGTGTAATAATGTTTTACTCCTTACTAACACTGTACGTAATGTTTCAATCCTTGCTAACACCCTATGCAATGTCTCACGCCTCACAAACACCGTATGCAATGTTTCACTCCTCACTAACTCTGTGCAATAATGTTTCACTCCTCACTAACACTGTATATAATGTTTCAATCCTTACTAACACTGTGTGCAGTGTATCACTCCTCACTAACTCTGTATGTATTGCTTCACTCCTCACTAACACTGTGTAATAGTATTTCACTCCTTACTAACACTGTATACAAAGTTTCACTCATCAGTAACACTGTGTATTTAATGTTTCTCTACTCACTAACACTTTTTGTAATGTTTCACTCCTCCTTACACTGTATGTAATGTTTTACTCCTCACTAACATTGTATGTAATGTTTCACTCCTCAATAACACTGTATGAAATGTTTATCTCCACAGTAACACCGTATGTAATATTTCACTCCTCATTAACACTATTTGTAATGTTTATCTCCACACTAACACTGTATGTAATGTTTCATTCTTCACTAGCACTGATTGTAAAGTTTCACTCCTCAAAAACACTGTGTGTAACATTTCACTCATCACAATCACTGAATGTAATGTTTCACTCCTCACTAAAAATGTGTAAGAAATGTTTCACTCCTTACTAACACTGTATGTAATGTTTCACTCCTCATCTCCACTGTATGTACTGTTTCACTCCTCACTATCTCTGTTTGTAATGTTTCACTCCTCATGCACACTGTAATGTTTCACTCCTCACTAACAATGTATATAATGTTTCGCTCCTAATTAACACTGAATGTAATGTTTCACTCCTCACTAACACTGTGTAAGTGATGTTTCATTCCTCTCTAACATTGTATGTAATGTTTCACTCCTCAATAACACTATATGTAATGTTTCACTTCTCTCTAACACTCTGTAAGTAATGTTTCACTCTTCACTAACACCGTAGGTAATGTTTCACACTGCACTAACACTGTGTGTAATGTTTCACTCCTCACTAACACCGTATGTAATATTTTAATCCAAACTATCACTGAAAGTAATGTTTCACTCCTCACTAACACTGTGTAAGTAGTTTCACTCCTCACTAACACTGTATGTAATGTTTCACTCTTCACTAACACTGCATAAGTAATGTTTCACTCTTCAATAACACCATATGTAATGTTTCACTCCTCACTAACACTGTGTAATAATGTTTCACTAGTCACTAACACTGTATGCAATATTTCACTACTCAGAATCTCTGTGCATGTAATGTTTCACTCCTCACTAACACTAAATGTATTGTTTCACTCCTCACTAACACCATATGCAATGTTCCACCCTTCACTAACACTGTATACAATGTTTCACTACTCACTAACAGTGAAAGTAATGTTTTACTCCTCACTAACACTGTACATAATGTTTCACTCCTCACTAACACTGTATGGAATGTTTTACTCCTAACTAACACTGAACGTAATGTTTCACTCATCACTAACAATGTGTAAGTAATGTTTCACTCCTCACTAAGACTGTATGTAATGTTTCACTCCTCATTAACACTGTATGCAATGTTTCCCTCCTCACTAACACTGTATATCATCTTTCAATCCTCACTAACACTGTATGTAATCTTTCAATCCTCACTAACACTAACAAAGGACCCCAATGGAAATAAGTCACTCTGTCTGACTTTTTGGGGTTATCTTAGGCTCTCTACACATATGCTGCTATGTATAATAATTCTATGTAGCTGTATTTTTGAATACCTGAATAAACTTACTTATTTAATGTTTCACTCCTCACTAACACTGAATGCAATGTTTCACTCCTCACTAACACTAAATGTAATGTTTCACTCCTCACTAACACTGTATGTAATGTTTCACTCCTCACTAACACTGTGTAAGTAATGTTTCACTCTTCACTAAAACCATATGTAATATTTCACTCCTCAATAACACTCAATATAATCTTTCACTCCTCATTAACATTGTATGTAATGTTTCATTCATCACTAACACTTTATGTAATGTTTTACTCCTAAGAGGGTATGTAATATTTCACTTCTCACTAACACTGCATGTAATGTTTCTCCCCTCACTAACACTGTATGTAATGTTTCATTCCTCACTGACCCTGATTGTAGTGTTTCACTCCTCACTAACACTGTATGTAATGTTTTACTCCTAACTGACACTGTATATAATGTTTCACTTCTCACTAACACCGAATGTAATGTTTCACTCCTAACTAACACTGTATGTAATGTTTCACTCCTCACTTACACTGTAATGTTTCACTCCTCACTAACAATGTGTAAGAAATGTTTCACTTCTCACTAACACTGTATGTAATGTTTCATTCCTCACTAACACTAATTGTAATGCTTCACTCCTCAAAAACACTGTATGTAATGTGTCACTCGTCACTAACTCTGAATGTAATGTTTCACTCCTCAGTAACACTGTTTGCAATGTTTCACCCCACATTAGCAGTCTATGCACTGTTTCACTCCTTACTTTCACTGTATGTAATGTTTCACTTTTCATACACACTGTATGTAATGGTTCACTCCTCACTAACACTATATGTAACGTTTCACTCCTCATTAACACTGAATGCAATGTTTCACTCATCACTAACACTGTGTAGGTAATGTTTCACTCCTCACTAACACTGAATGTATTGTTTCTCTCCTCACTAACACCAAATGCAATGTTTCACCCCTCACTAACACTGTATAGAATGTTTCACTTCTCACTAACACTGAATATAATGTTTCACTCCTCACTAACACTGTATGTAATGTTTTACTCCTCACTAACACACTATGTAATGTTTCTCCCCTCACTTACACCGTACGTAATGTTTCACTTCTCACTAACACTGTATGTAATGTTTCACTCTTCCCAAACACTGAATGTAATGTTTCACTCCTCACTAACGCTGCAAAAGTAATGTTTCACTCCTAACTAACACTGTATATAATTTTTCACTGCTCATTAACATTGCCTTTGCAGAGGCAAAGGCAATGTTCGCGGCTTTCACTGAGACCCACATAAAGGATCACTTGGACAACGAAATATGGATCCCAGGTTACAACCTATACAGATGTGACAGAGTGAACAGGCAAAAGGGGGGGGGGGTTGGCCTGTACATTGCAGAGTCACTTGTTTGCACAGAACTGCTAAATGCCTCAAATGATGTAGTGGAAGTTTTAGCAGTAAAGGTCGAGAACCAAAACCTAGTCATTGTGGTAGTCTACAAGCCTCCGGATGCAACATCCCAGCAACTCCAGGAACAGCTGTTAAAAATTGACCACTGTCTGGAAAATCTTCCAGCTCCTGCACCCAACATCTTGCTCCTGGGGGATTTCAACTTAAGGCACCTAAAATGGAGGAATATAGCAATTAATATTGTTGCAGTAATAACACCAGGAGGCAGCTCTGATGAAAACTCACACTCACACGAGCTTTTAAATCTCTGCACAAAATTCAATTTAAACCAGTAAATAATAGAGCCTACTAGACTGGAGAATACACTAGACCTCATCTTCACTAACAATGATGATCTGATAAGAAATGTCACCATATCAAAAACAATATACTCAGATCACAACATAATTGAGGTTCAGACATGTATGCGTGGAGCCCCAGACCGACATAATGAGACTAGTCACGAGGGAGCATTCACCAAATTCAACTTCAATAACAAAAACATAAAGTGGGACCAAGTAAACCAAGTCCTAGCCGATATAAGCTAGGAAGATATACTAAGCAACACAGACCCCAACTTATGCCTAGAACAGATTAACTTGGTGGCACTCAATGTATGCACAAGGCTTATTCCTCTAAGAAAAAGGAGGAGTAGATGTAAAATAGAAAGAGACAGGCGCACCCTTTACAGGCGACGGAAAAGAATAACAGAGCGGCTAAAAGAGGTCAATATATCTGAAATGCGTAGGGAGACACTGGTCAGAGAAATAGCAAGCATCGAACTCAAGCTAAAGGAATCTTATAGGAGTCAGGAATCGCGGGAAGAACTTAAAGCCATAAATGAAATCGAAAGAAACCCAAAGTATTTCTTCTCCTATGCCAAGTCATGGAACTCCGTGTTCATCAAGAACTGCAAGAAGCCCCTATCACGAGCCTTTTCCATCCTATGGAGAGGGAGCATGGACACGGGGGTCGTCCCACAGTTACTAAAAACAACAGACAGAGCCCCATTCCACAAAGGGGGCAGTAAAGCAACAGCAAAGAACTACAGACCGATAGCACTAACATCCCATATCATAAAAATCTTTGAAAGGGTCCTAAGAAGCAAGATCACCACCCATCTAGAAACCCATCAGTTACACAACCCAGGGCAACATGGGTTTAGAACAGGTCGCTCCTGTCCGTCTCAACTATTGGATCACTACGACAAGGTCATAGATGCACTAGAAGATAAAAAGAATGCAGATGTAATATATACAGACTTTGCAAAAGCCTTCGACAAGTGTGACCATGGCGTAATAGCGCACAAAATGCGTGCTAAAGGAATAACAGGAAAAGTCGGTCGATGGATTTATAATTTCCTCACTAACAGAACACAGAGAGTAGTCGTCAACAGAGTAAAGTCCGAGGCAGCTACGGTGAAAAGGTCTGTTCCACAAGGCACAGTACTCGCTCCCATCTTGTTCCTCATCCTCATATCTGACATAGACAAGGATGTCAGCCACAGCACCGTGTCTTCCTTTGCAGATGACACCCGAATCTGCATGACAGTGTCTTCCATTGCAGACACTGCAAGGCTCCAGGCGGACATCAACCGAATCTCTCAGTGGGCTGCAGAAAACAATATGAAGTTCAACGATGAGAAATTTCAATTACTCAGATATGGTAAACACGAGGAAATTAAATCTTCATCAGAGTACAAAACAAATTCTGGCCACAAAATAGAGCGAAACACCAACGTCAAAGACCTGGGAGTGATCATGTCGGAGGATCTCACCTTCAAGGACCATAGCATTGTATCAATCGCATCTGCTAGAAAAATGACAGGATGGATAATGAGAACCTTCAAAACTATGGAGGCCAAGCCCTTGATGACACTCTTCAGGTCACTTGTTCTGTCTAGGCTGGAATATTGCTGCACACTAACAGCACCTTTCAAGGCAGGTGAAATTGGTGACCTAGAAAATGTACAGAGAACCTTCACGGCGTGCATAACGGAGATAAAACACCTCAATTACTGGGAGCGCTTGAGGTTCCTAAGCCTCTATTCCCTGGAACGCAGGCGGGAGAGATACATTATTATATGCACCTGGAAAATCCTAGAGGGACTAGTACCGAACTTGCACACGAAAATCACTCACTACGAAAGCAAAAGACTTGGCAGAAGATGCAACATCCCCCCAATGAAAAGCAGGGGTGTCACTAGCACGTTAAGAGACCATACAATAAGTGTCAGGGGCCGGAGACTGTTCAACTGCCTCCCAGCATACATAAGGGGGATTACCAACAGTCCCCTGGCAGTCTTCAAGCTGGCACTGAACAAGCACCTAAAGTCGGTTCCTGACTAGCCGGGCTGTGGCTCGTACGTTGGTTTGCGTGCAGCCAGCAGCAACAGCCTGGTTGATCAGGCTCTGATCCACCAGGAGGCCTGGTCACAGACCGGGCCGCGTGGGCGTTGACCCCTGGAACACTCTCCAGGTAAACTCCAGGTAAACTCACTAACACTGTGTAAGAATGTTTCGCTTCTCACTAACACTGTATGTAATGTTTCACTCCTCTCTAACACTGTATAAAATGTGTCACTGTTCACAAACACCGTATGTAATGTTTCACTCCTCCTTAACAGTGAATATAATGTTTCACTCCTCACTAACACTGTGTAAGTAATGTTTCTCTCCTCACTAACACCGTATATAATGTTTCACTCTTCACTAATGCTGCATGTAATGTTTCACTCCTCCTTAACAGTGAATGTAATGTTTCACACCTCACTAACACTGTGTAAGTAATGTTTCACTTCTCATTAAACTGTATGTAACGTTTCACTCATCTCTAACACTGTATGTAATGTTTCACTCCTCACTAATGCCGTATGTAATTTTTCCCTCCTCACTAACACCGTATGTAATGTTTCACTCCTCACTAACACCGTATGTAATGTTTCACTCCTCACTAACACTGTGTAAGTAATGTTTCACTTCTCACTAAAATTGTATGTAACGTTTCACTCATCTCTAACACTGTATGTAATGTTTCACTCCTCACTAACGCCGTATGTAATTTTTCCCTCCTCACTAACACCCTATGCAATGTTTCACTCCTCACTAACACTGTGTGTAATGTTTCACTCCTCACTAGCATTGCATGTAATTTTTCACCCCTCACTAACACCGTATGTAATGTTTCACTCCTCACTAGCACTGTGTAAGTGATGTGTCACTCCTCACTGCCGAGAAGAGGACTGGCTGAAGGTTATCTCCCCTGCTGAGAAAAAACAGTAACTATAAATACATTGTTTATGCCAGAAATTCCAAAGTACAGCATAAATGGCTCGTTAATGTTGTTGGAGGCTGAGCGTGGGATATACTGCCCCAGCACCTTGCAGTCATCTCAAGTGTATAGTAACTGGCTGTCATGAAGCTTTTACAGAGGGTAGTGATGACATGATGATGCTCAGCAGGTTCAAGGTGACACTCGAGGCTGCCAGGTAGTGATATCCCTCGGTAGGTTCAAGGTGGCACTCGAGGCTGCCAGGCAGTGATGACCCTCAGCAGGTTCAAGGTGACACTCGAGGCTGCCAGGTAGTGATGACCCTAAGCAGATTCAAGGTGACACTCGCGGCTGCCAGGCAGTGATGACCCTCAGCAGGTTCAAGGTGACACTCGAGGCTGCCAGGTATTGATGACCCTAAGCAGGTTTAAGGTGACACTCGAGGCTGCCAGGCAGTGATGACCCTCAGCAGGTTCAAGGTGACACTCGAGGCTGCCAGGTATTGATAACCCTAAGCAGGTTCAAGGTGACACTCGAGGCTTCCAGGTAGTGATGACCCTCAGCAGGTTCAAGGTGACACTCGAGGCTGCCAGGTAGTGATGACCCTCAGCAGGTTCAAGGTGACACTCGAGGCTGCCAGGTAGTGATTACCCTCAGTATATTCAAGGTGACACTCGAGGCTGCCAGGTAGTGATGACCCTCAGCAGGTTCAAGGTGACACTCGGGGCTGCCAGGTAGTGATGACCCTCAGCAGGTTCAAGGTGACACTCGAGGCTGCCAGGTAGTGATGACCCTAAGCAGGTTCAAGGTGATACTCGCATCTATATGTAAAAAGAAAGAAAGATTGAAATTAGGACTCCTCAACACTGGAGCAGAGGAAAGCAAACGCTTCAACCTTTTGAACAAGTCTGAACAATCTCTAGTCCAGATGAACTGAACTTTGCTACTAGTGAACACAGTGAGAGGTGTAAGTGGAGGTGTGTGTGCTGGCTTGCCTGTCACTTGACACACGTGGCAACGTCGCACATGATCAACTACTGTTTCCTTCATCTTTGGCCAAGTAAAATGTTTTGCCAGTTTACGAGTGTCTTCTTGACACCCAAATGTCCTCCAATGGGACTATTGTGAGCAAAATCAATGGCTTGTTCGCGAAATGTAACTGGTAACACTACGAGATGCTTGACTGACAACATGTATTTTTCTCCATCAGTATACCGTTAATATAATAGTAACAATTATCGAGATCCTTTGCTTCACTCTCAGTAACTGCTATATCTCTCAGACTCTCCAGTGACTGATCAACAAACTGATCCTTGATTAAATCATCATGAGTTAGAAATTTAATGTCAGTTGTGTCCTGACTATGTTGATGACAGGGGGAGTCAATGTTAATGATCCTGGGCGCAGAGCATCACTAAACAACATATTCAAGCCCAAATCATTGTCATCCACTAACTCAACAGGAGACAAGGATGGTTGTTGTATCTTTGACATAGCTCTAGTAATTGCACTGAGAGGAAATAAAATAGGCTTATCTCTACAAGCTTCAATGGCATAATTATCATCAGTGTTATTATCAATCACAAGTGGTTCTTTACATATACCAGCATGAAAGATATCGTTCCCTATCAACTCTTGGGGAGGGTCGATGGTGCTCGTGCAAGCAGCAGATCCCAGGGCAACTTGCTGCTGTTTGCAATGGCTGTCTACCGAGGAGAGACAGGCACCTAGCCACATCTGTTGTTGGGGGCAATGGATGAATTCCCTGCTATGTTTGTTAACTGCTCATTACTCTGTAATTTGTCTATGATTGTAATCATGTGATAAAGTGTTTATCATTCATTACCTTTGAAACTTGTCATGATTGTGACCAGCTCTACCCGGAGCTCATTACCTTCGTAAATTCTCATGATTAATGTGTTTATGATTCATTACCTTTGCAATTATTCATGAGTGTGACCAGCTCTACCTGGAGCTCATTACCTTTGTAACTTGGTCATGATTATGACCAGATCTAGTTCATTACCATTGTAACTTGCTCAGCTATCAAAACTTTGGAGTTCAATCCCTGGACCAATTATGTACCTCTGTAATCTTTTGACTACCGCCCACAGGATGGGTATGGGGTGCATAATAAACATATTAAACTAAACTCCCTATCAACACGTCCAATGACCTGATGGGGAATACACCACTTGATATACCCACTGAAATATAACCAGTATAATAGCTTGTTTCAATGTAAACTTTGTGCAGAGGTACTTTTATAACAGCCTCACCATAGGCTTCTAACAATACATCTATCTTGCAATAGGTATCGTCAGTTATGGGCAGTACATCTTCTCTTAATAACGTGAGATAACTGCCAGTGTCTCTGAAAGTAATTATCTCAGTTAGATGTGATTCGTCAAATCCTACTTTACCTCTCGATAAGTAGGACTCATCGCTGAACGAATCTTTTTGTCAGATACACTTTCTGACGCTAGTCATCTATTCTGAGTAATATTATCTGAAACAGTAGGATCAAAGGTATTACTAGGATTTTGGTGCCTTTGTTGCACAGAAGAGGATACGGCTTGTGTGGGGGCGCCAGCCGCACGACTGTCTCTCGTATCTCTTTCTAACTTATAGTAATATTCTCTAGCATGTCCTTTTCTGTTACAATAGGTACATTTTACTTTCTTCTTCTCGGTATCAGACTTCTGTCTAGCCACAGAGACAGATTCAGGATTGTGAGTTTTCCTGGTAAAGGTATGAGAAGTTACAGTAGCAGGTACATCAGACCGGCACTGACCAGCTGATTTAGGTTGCCAACTTCTAGGACAATTTTTAGTTACCTTGTTTCTCTGTGTTTTAGTACTTACAAGTTTGTGAGAAATCTCGTAATTGTCTGCTAATGCTGCAGTTTCCAGAATATCCGTGGTAGTATGATCGATCAGATATTCTTGTATGTCAGCAGACATACAGTTGTTAAACTCTTCGTGAAGTAACAACTGAACTAGGTTTTTGTAGTTGTTACATTTAGCAGCTCTAGACCATCTCTCAAATGCAACTTTTTTCTCACAAGCAAACTCTACACAAGTTTGATCTTGTCGTCATTGTAACGTACGAAATGCACGTTGATAACTTAATGGTAACAAGTTATATGTCTCTAGAATAGTTCGTTTGACAGCATCATAACTAATGTACTTGGAAAATGGTAAAGCAGCAGTACAAGTTTGAGCTCTTCCTGTCAAAGCTGTGTGTAACAAGGTAGCCCAGTGCTTACGTGGCCAGTTCATAGCACGTGCCTGGTTCTCAAACACATCAAAATAGGTGTCTAAGTCACTTTCAAAAAACTTAGGAACCATTGAGGCAGCTTTCTGCACATTAAATGTGTCCTGTGATTTATCAATCTGTTGTCTTCCCAGACGAACATTTTCTCTCTGGAAATCTTCTTCGTTTAATTTCCTCTGTGCCTCTATTTGTGCAGTCTGCAACATTATGAGGCGTTCAAACCTCTCAAACTGTTCCTGAGAGATAGGACCAGTGGGTAACGGAGGAGAAAGGAATCTAACAAATGAGTCTGGATGGTCCTTAGGTCGGGCATCTAGTCCAGCCGTCCCTAGAGAGTCTAGATCTGGTCTAGGATAAGTAGATACAGGTGTAGTATACACGGTACTAGTATGAGGCTGAGTCACACTACCAGCCATACTATGTACTATTGTGTTAGTGAGGCGGGAAGGTGTGAGTGAGAACAAAATTTCATTAGGCTCAGACACTTCTGCCATAGTTGCTCTTTCTCCTACGTCATCAAATAGTCATACTTCCTAATTGTGACACTAGGCTTTCTGTATCTGAATCATAATCAGACATCTCTGTAAGAGCAGGAAACAATATATCTTTAATTAACGCTCTGATAATTTCTGTGGTGTAATTCCTGTTGTACGTCACACCGAGATATTTGGCTACTCGCCAACACATCTGAAGTTTTAATGTACTTAACTCAGACAAAGTCAGAGTATCAATTAACTGTTTCACTTTGGCATACATCACGAAAATAATTGTACTACGAGAGAGTGATTATGGGAAACTATAATCCTAATAGGAATTTTGGTGTTGGTTTTCTTAGAGCTAGGGCTCATAAACAGTATTTCCATCTCCTTGGATCAAGAGACTCAGTCAAGTACATACATCCACCTAGCATGTTGTACAAGACAAAACTCAAAGTCTTCAGATTAGGAAAGTACTCAAAGTGTTTGAATAACTCTATGGTCAAACTGGACAATTTCTCCAACACCTTGGATCAAGAGCATCCTGGACAGGCCCCCATTTGTTACAAAAAACGCGATTTCTAAAAAGCTTAGAGATCTCCAGTGATTACTAGAAAGGACTGCACTTCTAGCATCCAACCTGTTACTGGGTTTTTGTAACAATTAGTCAGTATCCTTGTCTAATTATCCATTAGAATTCAATAAGAATTAATAATGCTTCAGGATTACAACTGGTAGGCTACTAACTAGAGAAATTAAAATTTATTAAATTTATTAATTTAGTTGTCTAGGCATATATCAAATTATATTAAATTAATCAATTCAAACAAATTAATAATAATCACTTCTCTCGTGTACAGTAGTATTGTGCTGAAAGCACATATCACATTTATAAGTCTTAAGTACCGTCTGGACATTAACATTTAATACTGTATACAAATAAGTGTGTGTATGTGTGTAAGTGCTATAAGTAGTTTGCTATGTCTCACGACTCGACTAGACTTAAACAAGTGACTGACAAAGTCCTCACATAAACTAACTTCTTGACCAACTGGCAATCAGAACAGTCTGCTTGAACAATAAAACGACTGATAAGCCAAACAGCAATATAACAAGCAAAAGTGACACAGAATCAGGAACAAGAAGATAATATAATGACACTAAGTAGGGACCATCAGCAGATCCTCCACAAAAGTCACAAAACTTTTATACTACTGAATCTAAGTTCAGCATAAGAAATTCCCCGACTGTGACAGTACACAGATTCCAGTATAAATTAGGTCAGAAGCTACAGCTCAGGACCTGAGTTGCTCAGAGTGTCTAAGAGACACACAACCTCAGTACAACGTCGAAAATCACTAAGTCTATACAATGTTTTATGAACAGTCTCCAGAACCAACAACAATAATAAGACAGAGACGTTCTCCCAACAAGGGCCAATAAGGGAGATTTAGGCACTTGTCTGGAATACGTCCAACCACCAAGCGAGTCTAGACCAGACTGAATACTTCAGGAGAGGTGTGTACACCCCTTCCCCCTCGATCACGAGATAGCTCCGTGGACAGTTGCTGCCCAGCAACAACGAGAAGCCGGCAGAGTAACGAGACAAAAGCGATAATTACAGTAGTTAGACAATCAAGACTTGAATTATATAGGAGCACATAATGTTATATGAATGTTACATCCTACCTAACAATATAACTAAGTTAAATAATAATATAAAGTCAAATAATAATATAAAGCAATATATTTACGATTTAGCTATTATCACAAATATAAGCAATATAAAATTATATGAAAAGGTAATATACATTATATACATATACATTATATACATGATATACATTGTAATCCATTCAGGGGTTGCAACAGCCAGGTAGTGATGACCCTAAACAGGTTCAAGGTGACACTCAAGGCTGCCAGGTAGTGATGACCCTAAGCAGGTTCAAGGTGACACTCGAGGCTGCCAGGTAGTGATGACCCTAAGCAGGTTCAAGGTGACAATCGAGGCTGCCAGGTAGTGATGACCCTAAGCAGGTTCAAGGTGACACTCGAGGCTGCCAGGTAGTGATGACCCTCAGCAGGTTCAAGGTGACACTCGAGGCTGCCAGGTAGTGATGACCCTAAGCAGGTTCAAGGTGACACTCAAGGCTGCCAGGTAGTGATGACCCTAAGCAGGTTCAAGGTGACACTCGAGGCTGCCAGGTAGTGATGACCCTAAGCAGGTTCAAGGTGACACTCAAGGCTGCCAGGTAGTGATGACCCTAAGCAGGTTCAAGGTGATACTCGAGGCTGCCAGGTAGTGGTGACCCTAAGCAGGTTCAAGGTGACACTCAAGGCTGCCATATCAGGAATCTTTTGCTGTTTCGTTTTTC
Source organism: Cherax quadricarinatus (assembly GCF_038502225.1). Taxonomy (NCBI): domain Eukaryota; kingdom Metazoa; phylum Arthropoda; class Malacostraca; order Decapoda; family Parastacidae; genus Cherax; species Cherax quadricarinatus. The sequence goes on along the minus strand of NW_027195424.1, from coordinate 24,445 downwards.
GTTCAATTTCCTCCTTTTTTTTCTAATAATCTTGCATGTATGATCATATGGGAGATTCATGAAGATCGGCCAGCACACAAATGAATAAAATATACATATACTCAAAATTGAGTGTTTCGGAAATACCTAACATACTGACACTTCAAAAGTTTGTTGACACTCCGACCTAATAAAACAATGATAAACTTATTTTATAATAATATATTTATTTTCTACAAATACAAGGTAAACAGACCAAAGCTGACATCAGTGACATGCTACTATATAGAAAGCCGCTTGTTATACTCAGCATTTCCCGCAAATTAGGTCAATTTTGTCCCAGGATACGACCCACAACAGTCGACTAACACCCAGGGGCCCCTTCTACTGATGGGTGAACATAGACAACCGGTGTTAAGAAATACGCCCAATGTTTCTCGCCCTCTCTGGGAATCGAACCCATAACCTCAGAGTGTAAAGTGAAAGCTTTGCCAGCCAGGCCAAGAGCCACGTAAAAAATGGAAATTCTGTAATATATTATTTTCATCCCCCCCCAAAATAAATCTGGTAAGTTTATGAACTTTATTAAAAATCGGACTTTTTCCCCACCACATATGCACAAAAAAAGTGTTATTGCGAAAATATGTTCCTAATTTTACAAAACATTCATTGCTGAATGTTTTTTTGTGAAAATACTTTCAATGGTTAATTTTCCTCGATATATCGAGGAAAACGCAACTCAACATTTTACCAGCGAGCAAATATATATATTTATTTATGAGAAGGGAGAGGAGTGATTCTGTTTATGTTTTGTTATAGTAGAGTGAGAGGAGTGACTTTGTTTATGTTTTGTTATAGTAGAGTGAGAAGAGTGACTCTGTTTATGTTTTGTTATAGTAGAGTGAGAGGAGTGACTCTGTTTATGTTTTGTTATAGTAGAGTGAGAAGAGTGACTCTGTTTATGTTTTGTTATAGTAGAGTGAGAGGAGTGACTCTGTTTATGTTTTGTTATAGTAGAGTGAGAAGAGTGACTCTGTTTATGTTTTGTTATAGTAGAGTGAGAAGAGTGACTCTGTTTATGTTTTGTTATAGTAGAGTGAGAGGAGTGACTCTGTTTATGTTTTGTTATAGTAGAGTGAGAAGAGTGACTCTGTTTATGTTTTGTTATAGTAGAGTGAGAGGAGTGACTCTGTTTATGTTTTGTTATAGTAGAGTAAGAAGAGTGACTCTGTTTATGTTTTGTTATAGTAGAGTGAGAGGAGTGACTCTGTTTATGTTTTGTTATAGTAGAGTGAGAAGAGTGACTCTGTTTATGTTTTGTTATAGTAGAGTGAGAAGAGTGACTCTGTTTATGTTTTGTTATAGTAGAGTGAGAGGAGTGACTCTGTTTATGTTTTGTTATAGTAGAGTGAGAGGAGTGACTCTGTTTATGTTTTGTTATAGTAGAGTGAGAGGAGTGACTCTGTTTATGTTTTGTTATAGTAGAGTGAGAGGAGTGACTCTGTTTATGTTTTGTTATAGTAGAGTGAGAAGAGTGACTCTGTTTATGTTTTGTTATAGTAGAGTGAGAGGAGTGACTCTGTTTATGTTTTGTTATAGTAGAGTGAGAAGAGTGACTCTGTTTATGTTTTGTTATAGTAGAGTGAGAGGAGTGACTCTGTTTATGTTTTGTTATAGTAGAGTGAGAAGAGTGACTCTGTTTATGTTTTGTTATAGTAGAGTGAGAAGAGTGACTCTGTTTATGTTTTGTTATAGTAGAGTGAGAAGAGTGACTCTGTTTATGTTTTGTTATAGTAGAGTGAGAAGAGTGACTCTGTTTATGTTTTGTTATAGTAGAGTGAGAGGAGTGACTCTGTTTATGTTTTGTTATAGTAGAGTGAGAGGAGTGACTCTGTTTATGTTTTGTTATAGTAGAGTGAGAGGAGTGACTCTGTTTATGTTTTGTTATAGTAGAGTGAGAGGAGTGACTCTGTTTATGTTTTGTTATAGTAGAGTGAGAAGAGTGACTCTGTTTATGTTTTGTTATAGTAGAGTGAGAGGAGTGACTGTTTATGTTTTGTTATAGTAGAGTGAGAAGAGTGACTCTGTTTATGTTTTGTTATAGTAGAGTGAGAAGAGTGACTCTGTTTATGTTTTGTTATAGTAGAGTGAGAAGAGTGACTCTGTTTATGTTTTGTTATAGTAGAGTGAGAGGAGTGACTCTGTTTATGTTTTGTTATAGTAGAGTGAGAGGAGTGACTCTGTTTATGTTTTGTTATAGTAGAGTGAGAGGAGTGACTCTGTTTATGTTTTGTTATAGTAGAGTGAGAGGAGTGACTCTGTTTATGTTTTGTTATAGTAGAGTGAGAAGAGTGACTCTGTTTATGTTTTGTTATAGTAGAGTGAGAGGAGTGACTCTGTTTATGTTTTGTTATAGTAGAGTGAGAAGAGTGACTCTGTTTATGTTTTGTTATAGTAGAGTGAGAAGAGTGACTCTGTTTATGTTTTGTTATAGTAGAGTGAGAAGAGTGACTCTGTTTATGTTTTGTTATAGTAGAGTGAGAGGAGTGACTGTTTATGTTTTGTTATAGTAGAGTGAGAGGAGTGACTCTGTTTATGTTTTGTTATAGTAGAGTGAGAAGAGTGACTCTGTTTATGTTTTGTTATAGTAGAGTGAGAAGAGTGACTCTGTTTATGTTTTGTTATAGTAGAGTGAGAAGAGTGACTCTGTTTATGTTTTGTTATAGTAGAGTGAGAAGAGTGACTCTGTTTATGTTTTGTTATAGTAGAGTGAGAAGAGTGACTCTGTTTATGTTTTGTTATAGTAGAGTGAGAGTTACTTTACAGTTATCACAGTGATAAGCACAATTTTCTTTAATGTTAGAAGACCAGATAACGTAACATAACCTTGAGTGTTCTTTACCAAAGTATATATAATAATAATAATAATAATAATAATAATAATAATAATAATAATAATAATAATAATAATAATAATAATAACAATAACTTTATTTACTACATACACAAGGTATATAAGTACATGTACAAGGTATACAGACCACAACTGACATCAGTGACATACTACTATATAGAAAGCCGCTTGTTATGCTAATCATTTCCAGCAAATTAAATCAGTTTTGTCCCAGGATGCAACCCACACCAGTCCACTAACACCCAGGATGTGACCCACACCAGTCCACTAACACCTAGGATGTGACCCACACCAGTCCACTAACCCCCAGGATGCGACCCACACCATTCCACTAACACCCAGGATGCGACCCACACCAGTCCAATAACACCCAGGATGCGACCCACACCAGTCCACTAACCCCCATGATGCGACCCACACCAGTCCACTAACACCCAGGATGCGACCCACACCGGTCCACTAACACCCAGGATGCGACCCACACCGGTCCACTAACACCCATGATGCGACCCACACCAGTCCACTAACACCCAGGATGCGACCCACACCGGTCCACTAACACCCAGGATGCGACCCACACCAGTCCACTAACCCCCAGGATGCGACCCACACCAGTCCACTAACACCCAGGTACCCATTTTACTGGTGACTGAACATAAATAACCGGTGTTAGGAAGTTTTTCTTCAGTCACAGTGTAATCAGGAAGTGGAATAGTTTGAGAAGCGATGTAGTAAAGGCAGGATCCATTCGTAGCTTTAAGCAGAGGTATGATAAAGCTCATGGTGCAGGGAGAGTGACCTAGCAGCGGGCAATGAAGAGGCGGGGCCAGGAGCTATGACTAGACCCCTGCAATCACAACTAGGTGAGTACAGCTAAGTGAGTACAACTATGTAAAGTAAAAGGACACAAGTGCAACTAATGTGACATTTATTGTGGCAACGTTTTGCTCTCCAGGAGCTTTATCAAGCCATCTGTCGAGTACAACTATGTTTCCACCCCTTCGCCTGGAAACCCCTTCGCCTGGAAGCCCCTTCGGCTGGAAACCCCTTCGCCTGGAAACACCTTCGCCTGGAAACACCTTCGCCTGGAAACCCCTTCGCCTGGAAACACCTTCGCCTGGAAACACCTTCACCTGGAAACCCCTTCGCCTGCAAACCCCTTCGCCTGGAAACCCCATCGTCTGGAAACCCTTTCGCCTGGATAACCCTTTGCCGGGAAACCCCTTCGCCGGGAAACCCCCTTCACCTGGAAACCTCATCGCCTGGAAATCCCTTCGCCTGCAATCCCTTCGCCTGGCTTTTATTGTTTGTCTGATATAATTTTGGAAGACATTTGATAGATAAATAAATAAAACTGTCAATAAGAGTGAGTGAGGTCGCTCACACACTCAACACACTCACCACACTCAACACACTCACCACACTCAACACACTCAACACACTCACCACACTCACCACAGGAGGTCCGATCCAAGGAATGCCTGGAAAACACTAGAACGTATTTCCATAAGGATTGGGTGTGAGTGGACTGGTGAGGGTCGCATCCTGGGGGTTGGTGGACTGGTGTGGGTCGCATCCTGGGTGTTAGTGGACTGGTGTTGGTCGCATCCTGGGTGTTAGTGGACTGGTGTTGGTCGCATCCTGGGTGTTAGTGGACTGGTGTTGGTCGCATCCTGGGTGTTAGTGGACTGGTGTTGGTCGCATCCTGGGTGTTAGTGGACTGGTGTGGGTCGCATCCAGGGGCAAAATTTACCTATTTTAACGGAATACTTTGCAAAACAAGCGCCTTTCTATATAGTAGTATGTCACTGATGTCAGATAGGACTGTACACCTTGAACATTGATGTCAGGTAGGACTGTTTACCTTGTACACTGATGTCAGGTAGGACTGTATACCTTGTACATTCATGTCAGGTAGGACTGCATACCTTTTACATTGATGTCAAGTAGGACTGTATACCTTGTACATTGATGTCAGGTAGGACTGTATACCTTGTACATTCATGTCAGGTAGGACTGTATACCTTGTACATTGATGTCAGGTAGGACTGTATACCTTGTACATTGATGTCAGGTAGGACTGTATACCTTGTACATTGATGTCAGGTAGGACTGTATACCTTGTACATTGATGTCAGGTAGGACTGTATACCTTGTACATTGATGTCAGATAGGACTGTATACCTTGTACATTGATGTCAGGTAGGACTGTATACCTTTTACATTGATGTCAGGTAGGACTGTATACCTTGTACATTGATGTCGGGTAGGACTGTATACCTTGTACATTGATGTCAGGTAGGACTGTATACCTTGTACATTGATGTCAGGTAGGACTATATACCTTGTACATTGATGTCAGGTAGGAATGTATACCTTGTACATTGATGTCAGGTAGGACTGTATACCTTGTACATTGATGTCAGGTAGGACTGTATACCTTGTACATTGATGTCAGGTAGGACTGCATTACTTGCACATTGATGTCAGGTAGGACTGTATACCTTGTACATTGATGTCAGGTAGGACTGTATACCTTGTACATTGATGTCAGGTAGGACTGTATACCTTGTACATTGATGTCAGGTAGGACTGTATACCTTGTACATTGATGTCAGGTAGGACTGTATACCTTGTACATTGATGTCAGGTAGGACTGTATACCTTGTACATTGATGTCAGGTAGGACTGTATACCTTGTACATTGATGTCAGGTAGGACTGTATACCTTGTACATTGATGTCAGGTAGGACTGTATACCTTGTGCATTGATGTCAGGTAGGACTGTATACCTTGTACATTGATGTCAGGTAGGACTGTATACCTTGTACATTAATGTCAGGAAGGACTGTATACCTTGTACATTGATGTCAGGTAGTTTACCTGGAGTTTACCTGGAGAGAGTTTCGGGGGTCAACGCCCCTGCGGCCCGGTCTGTGACCAGGCCTCCTGGTGGATCAGCGCCTGATCAACCAGGCTGTTGCTGCTGGCTGCACGCAAACCAACGTACGAGCCACAGCCCGGCTGATCAGGAACTGACTTTAGGTGCTTGTCCAGTGCCAGCTTGAAGACTGCCAGGGGTCTGTTGGTAATCCCCCTTATGTGTGCTGGGAGGCAGTTGAACAGTCTCGGGCCCCTGACACTTATTCTATGGTCTCTTAACGTGCTAGTGACACCCCTGCTTTTCATTGGGGGGATGGTGCATCGTCTGCCAAGTCTTTTGCTTTCGTAGTGAGTGATTTTCGTGTGCAAGTTCGGTACTAGTCCCTCTAGGATTTTCCAGGTGTATATAATCATGTATCTCTCCCTCCTGCGTTCCAGGGAATACAGGTTTAGAAACCTCAAGCGCTCCCAGTAATTGAGGTGTTTTATCTCCGTTATGCGCGCCGTGAAAGTTCTCTGTACATTTTCTAGGTCGGCAATTTCACCTGCCTTGAAAGGTGCTGTTAGAGTGCAGCAATATTCCAGCCTAGATAGAACAAGTGACCTGAAGAGTGTCATCATGGGCTTGGCCTCCCTAGTTTTGAAGGTTCTCATTATCCATCCTGTCATTTTTCTAGCACATGCGATTGATACAATGTTATGGTCCTTGAAGGTGAGATCCTCCGACATGATCACTCCCAGGTCTTTGACGTTGGTGTTTCGCTCTATTTTGTGGCCAGAATTTGTTTTGTACTCTGATGAAGATTTAATTTCCTCATGTTTACCATATCTGAGTAATTGAAATTTCTCATCGTTGAACTTCATATTGTTTTCTGCAGCCCACTGAAAGATTTGGTTGATGTCCGCCTGGAGCCTTGCAGTGTCTGCAATGGAAGACACTGTCATGCAGATTCGGGTGTCATCTGCAAAGGAAGACACGGTGCTGTGGCTGACATCCTTGTCTATGTCGGATATGAGGATGAGGAACAAGATGGGAGCTAGTACTGTGCCTTGTGGAACAGAGCTTTTCACCGTAGCTGCCTCGGACTTTACTCTGTTGACGACTACTCTCTGTGTTCTGTTAGTGAGGAAATTATAGATCCATCGACCGCCTTTTCCTGTTATTCCTTTAGTGCGCATTTTGTGCGCTATTACGCCATGGTCACACTTGTCGAAGGCTTTTGCAAAGTCTGTATATATTACATCTGCATTCTTTTTGTCTTCTAGTGCATTTAGGACCTTGTCGTAGTGATCCAGTAGTTGAGACAGACAGGAGCGACCTGTTCTAAACCCATGTTGCCCTGGGTTGTGTAACTGATGGGTTTCTAGATGGGTGGTGATCTTGCTTCTTAGGACCCTTTCAAAGATTTTTATGATATGGGATGTTAGTGCTATTGGTCTGTAGTTCTTTGCTGTTGCTTTACTGCCCCCTTTGTGGAGTGGGGCTATGTCTGTTGTTTTTAGTAACTGAGGGACGACCCCCGTGTCCATGCTCCCTCTCCATAGGATGGAAAAGGCTCGTGATAGGGGCTTCTTGCAGTTCTTGATGAACTGATGTCATTGATGTCAGGTAGGACTGTATACCTTGTACATTGATGTCAGGTAGGACTGTATACCTTGTACATTGATGTCAGGTAGGACTGTATACCTTGTACATTGATGTCAGGTAGGACTGTATACCTTGTACATTGATGTCAGGTAGGACTGTATACCTTGTACATTGATGTCAGGTAGGACTGTATACCTTGTACATTGATGTCAGGTAGGACTGTATACCTTGTACATTGATGTCAGGTAGGACTGTATACCTTGTACATTGATGTCAGGTAGGACTGTATACCTTGTACATTGATGTCAGGTAGGACTGTATACCTTGTGCATTGATGTCAGGTAGGACTGTATACCTTTTACATTGATGTCAGGAAGGACTGTATACCTTGTACATTGATGTCAGGTAGCACTGTATACCTTGTACATTGATGTCAGGAAGGACTGTATACCTTGTACATTGATGTCAGGTAGGACTGTATACCTTGTACATTGATGTCAGGTAGGACTGTATACCTTGTACATTGATTTCAGGTAGGACTGCATTACTTGCACATTGATGTCAGGTAGGACTGTATACCTTGTACATTGATGTCAGGTAGGACTGTATACCTTGTACATTGATGTCAGGTAGGACTGTATACCTTGTACATTGATGTCAGGTAGGACTGTATACCTTGTACATCCAGCTCCTGCACCCAACATCTTGCTCCTGGGGGATTTCAACTTAAGGCACCTAAAATGGAGGAATATAGCAAATAATATTGTTGCAGTAATAACACCAGGAGGCAGCTCTGATGAAAACTCACACTCACACGAGCTTTTAAATCTCTGCACAAAATTCAATTTAAACCAGCAAATAATAGAGCCTACTAGACTGGAGAATACACTAGACCTCATCTTCACTAACAATGATGATCTGATAAGAAATATCACCATATCAAAAACAATATACTCAGATCACAACATAATTGAGGTTCAGTCATGTATGCGCGGAGCCCCAGACCGACATAAGGAGATTAGTCACGAGGGAGCATTCACCAAATTCAACTTCAATAACAAAAACATAAAGTGGGACCAAGTAAACCAAGTCCTAACCGATATAAGCTGGGAAGATATACTAAGCAACACAGACCCCAACTTATGCCTAGAACAGATTAACTCGGTAGCACTCGATGTATGCACAAGGCTTATTCCTCTAAGAAAAAGGAGGAGTAGATGTAAAACAGAAAGAGACAGGCGCTCCCTTTACAGGCGACGGAAAAGAATAACAGAGCGGCTAAAAGAGGTCAATATATCTGAAATGCGTAGGGAGACACTGGTCAGAGAAATAGCAAGCATCGAACTTAAGCTAAAAGAATCCTTTAGGAGTCAGGAATCGCGGGAAGAACTAAAAGCCATAAATGAAATCGAAAGAAACCCAAAGTATTTCTTCTCCTATGCCAAATCAAAATCGAGAACAACGTCCAGTATTGGGCCCCTACTTAAACAAGATGGGTCCTACACAGATGACAACAAGGAAATGAGTGAGCTACTCAAGTCCCAATATGACTCAGTTTTTAGCAAGCCGCTAACCAGACTGAGAGTCGAAGATCAAAATGAATTTTTTATGAGAGAGCCACAAAATTTGATTAACACAAGCCTATCCGATGTTATCCTGACGCCAAATGACTTCGAACAGGCGATAAATGACATGCCCATGCACTCTGCCCCAGGGCCAGACTCATGGAACTCTGTGTTCATCAAGAACTGCAAGAAGCCCCTATCACGAGCCTTTTCCATCCTATGGAGAGGGAGCATGGACACGGGGGTCGTCCCACAGTTACTAAAAACAACAGACATAGCCCCACTCCACAAAGGGGGCAGTAAAGCAACAGCAAAGAACTACAGACCAATAGCACTAACATCCCATATCATAAAAATCTTTGAAAGGGTCCTAAGAAGCAAGATCAGCACGCATCTAGAAACCCATCAGTTACACAACCCAGGGCAACATGGGTTTAGAACAGGTCGCTCCTGTCTGTCTCAACTATTGGACCACTACGATAAGGTCCTAAATGCACTAGAAGACAAAAAGAATGCAGATGTAATATATACAGACTTTGCAAAAGCCTTCGACAAGTGTGACCATGGCATAATAGCGCACAAAATGCGTGCTAAAGGAATAACAGGAAAAGTCGGTCGATGGATCTATAATTTCCTCACTAACAGAACACAGAGAGTAGTCGTCAACAGAGTAAAGTCCGAGGCAGCTACGGTGAAAAGCTCTGTTCCACAAGGCACAGTACTCGCTCCCATCTTGTTCCTCATCCTTATATCCGACATAGACAAGGATGTCAGCCACAGCACTGTGTCTTCCATTGCAGATGACACCCGAATCTGCATGACAGTGTCTTCCATTGCAGACACTGCAAAGCTCCAGGCAGACATCAACCAAATCTTTCAGTGGGCTGCAGAAAACAATATGAAGTTCAACGATGAGAAATTTCAATTACTCAGATATGGTAAACATGAGGAAATTAAATCTTCATCAGAGTACAAAACAAATTCTGGCCACAAAATAGAGCGAAACACCAACGTCAAAGACCTGGGAGTGATCATGTCGGAGGATCTCACCTTCAAGGACCATAACATTGTATCAATCGCATCTGCTAGAAAAATGACAGGATGGATAATGAGAACCTTCAAAACTAGGGAGGCCAAGCCCATGATGACACTCTTCAGGTCACTTGTTCTATCTAGGCTGGAATATTGCTGCACACTAACAGCACCTTTCAAGGCAGGTGAAATTGCCGACCTAGAAAATGTACAGAGAACTTTCACGGCGCGCATAACGGAGATAAAACACCTCAATTATTGGGAGCGCTTGAGGTTCCTAAACCTGTATTCTCTGGAACGCAGGAGGGAGAGATACATGATTATATACACCTGGAAAATCCTAGAGGGACTAGTACCGAACTTGCACACGAAAATCACCCACTACGAAAGCAAAAGACTTGGCAGACGATGCACCATCCCCCCAATGAAAAGCAGGGGTGTCACTAGCACGTTAAGAGACCATACAATAAGTGTCAGGGGCCCGAGACTGTTCAACTGCCTCCCAGCACACATAAGGGGGATTACCAACAGACCCCTGGCAGTCTTCAAGCTGGCACTGGACAAGCACCTAAAGTCAGTTCCGGATCAGCCGGGCTGTGGCGCGTATGTTGGTTTGCGTGCAGCCAGCAGCAACAGCCTGGTTGATCAGGCTCTGATCCACCAGGAGGCCTGGTCTCAGACCGGGCCGCGGGGGCGTTGACCCCCGGAACTCTCTCCAGGTAAACTCCAGGTAAACATTGATGTCAAGTAGGACTGTATACCTTGTACATTGATGTCAGGTAGGACTGTATACCTTGTACATTGATGTCAGGTAGGACTGTATACCTTGTACATTGATGTCAGGTAGGACTGTATACCTTGTACATTGATGTCAGGTAGGACTGTATACCTTGTACATTGATGTCAGGTAGGACTGTATACCTTGTACATTGATGTCAGGTAGGACTGTATACCTTGTACATTGATGTCAGGTAGGACTGTATACCTTGTACATTGATGTCAGGTAGGACTGTATACCTTGTACATTGATGTCAGGTAGGACTGTATACCTTGTACATTGATGTCAGGTAGGACTGTATACCTTGTATATTGATGTCAGGTAGGACTGTATACCTTGTACATTGATGTCAGGTAGGACTGTATACCTTGTACATTGATGTCAGGTAGGACTGTATACCTTGTATATTGATGTCAGATAGGACTGTATACCTTGTACATTGATGTCAGGTAGGACTGTATACCTTGTACATTGATGTCGGGTAGGACTGTATACCTTGTACATTGATGTCGGGTAGGACTGTATACCTTGTACATTGATGTCGGGTAGGACTGTATACCTTGTACATTGATGTCGGGTAGGACTGTATACCTTGTATATTGATGTCAGGTAGGACTGTATACCTTGTACATTGATGTCGGGTAGGACTGTATACCTTGTACATTGATGTCGGGTAGGACTGTATACCTTGTACATTGATGTCGGGTAGGACTGTATACCTTGTACATTGATGTCAGGTAGGACTGTATACCTTGTACATTGATGTCGGGTAGGACTGTATACCTTGTACATTGATGTCGGGTAGGACTGTATACCTTGTACATTGATGTCGGGTAGGACTGTATACCTTGTACATTGATGTCAGGTAGGACTGTATACCTTGTACATTGATGTCAGGTAGGACTGTATACCTTGTACATTGATGTCAGATAGGACTGTATACCTTGTACACAGATGTCAGGTAGGACTGTATACTTTGTACATTGATGTCAGGTAGGACTGTATACCTTGTACATTGATGTCAGGTAGGACTGTATACCTTGTACATTGATGTCAGGTAGGACTGTATACCTCGTACATTGATGTCGGGTAGGACTGTATACCTTCTACATTGATGTCAGGTAGGACTGTATACCTTGTACATTCATGTCAGGCAGGACTGTATACCTTGTACATTGATGTCAGGTAGGACTGTATACCTTGTATATTGATGTCAGATAGGACTGTATACCTTGTACATTGATGTCAGGTAGGACTGTATACCTTGTACATTGATGTCAGGTAGGACTGTATACCTTGTACATTGATGTCAGGTAGGACTGTATAACTTGTACATTGATGTCAGGGTAGGACTGTATACCTTGTACATTGATGTCAGGGTAGGACTGTATACCTTGTACATTGATGTCGGGTAGGACTGTATACCTTGTACATTGATGTCGGGTAGGACTGTATACCTTGTACATTGATGTCAGGTAGGACTGTATACCTTGTACATTGATGTCAGGTAGGACTGTATACCTTGTACATTGATGTCAGGTAGGACTGTATACCTTGTACATTGATGTCAGGTAGGACTGTATACCTTGTACATTGATGTCAGGTAGGACTGTATACCTTGTACATTGATGTCAGGTAGGACTGTATACCTTGTACATTGATGTCAGGTAGGACTGTATACCTTGTACATTGATGTCAGGTAGGACTGTATACCTTGTACATTGATGTCAGGTAGGACTGTATACCTTGTACATTGATGTCAGGTAGGACTGTATACCTTGTGCATTGATGTCAGGTAGGACTGTATACCTTGTACATTGATGTACTGGAAGAAATAAAAATATTATTATTTTTTATTATTATTTATTTTATTAAATTAATTATCATTAATATTATATTCTTGAAGAACATCCGTAGTCCCAGAACAGTCCCAGCACAGTCCCAGCACAGTCCCAGCACAGTCCCAGCACAGTCCCAGCACAGTCCCAGCAGGGTCCCAGCACAGTCCCAGCACAGTCCCAGCACAGTCCCAGCACAGTCCCAGAACAGCGTCAGCACAACTACTGACATTATGTTACCTTTCCCGTCTCTCTGGTCTGCGTTACATCCTCCCTGTCTCTCCCTGGTCTGCGTTACCTAATCCCAGTCTCTCCCTGGTCTGCGTTACCTCCTCCCTGTCTCTCCCTGGTCTGCGTTACCTCCTCCCAGTCTCTCCCTGGTCTGTGTTTCCTCCTCCCAGTCTCTCCCTGGTCTGCGTTACATCCTCCCTGTCTCTCCCTGGTCTGCGTTACCTCCTCCCAGTCTCTCCCTGGTCTGCGTTACCTCCTCCCAGTCTCTCCCTGGTCTGTGTTTCCTCCTCCCAGTCTCTCCCTGGTCTGCGTTACCTCCTCCCAGTCTCTCCCTGGTCTGCGTTACCTCCTCCCAGTCTCTCCCTGGTCTGCGTTACCTCCTCCCAGTCTCTCCCTGGTCTGTGTTACCTCCTCCCAGTCTCTCCCTGGTCTGTGTTACCTCCTCCCAGTCTCTCCCTGGTCTGTGTTACCTCCTTCCAGTCTCTCCCTGGTCTGCCTTACCTACTCCCAGTCTCTCCCTGGTCTGCCTTACCTCCTCACAGTCTCTCCCTGGTCAGTGTTACCTCCTCCCAGTCTCTCCCTGGTCTGCCTTACCTCCTGCCAGTCTCTCCCTGGTCTGTGTTACCTCCTCCCAGTCTCTCCCTGGTGTGCGTTACCTCCTCCCAGTCTCTCCCTGGTCTGCGTTACCTCCTCCCAGTCTCTCCCTTGTCTGTGTTACCTCCTCCCAGTCTCTCCCTGGTCTGTGTTACCTCCTCCCAGTCTCTCCCTGGTCTGCCTTACCTCCTCCCAGTCCCTCCCTGGTCTGCCTTACCTCCTCCCAGTCTCTCCCGTGTCTGTGTTACCTCCTCCAAGTCTCTCCCTGGTCTGCCTTACCTCCCCCCAGTCTCTCCCTGGTCTGCATTACCTCCTCCCAGTCTCTCCCTGGTCTGTGTTACCTCCTCCCAGACTTTCTCTGGTCTGCCTTACCTCCTCCCAGTCTCTCCCTGGTCTGCGTTACCTCCTCCCAGTCTCTCCCTGGTCTCTGTTACCTCCTCCCTGTCTCTCTGATCTGCGTTACCTCCTCCCAGTCTCTCCCTGGTCTGTGTTACCTCCTCCCAGTCTCTCCCTGGTCTGCCTTACCTCCTCCCAGTCTCTCCCTGGTCTGCGTTACCTCCTCCCAGTCTCTCCCTGGTCTGTGTTACCTCCTCCCTGTCTCTCCCTGGTCTCTGTTACCTCCTCCCAGTCTCTGCCTGGTCTGTGTTACCTCCTCCCAGTCTCTCCCTGGTCTGTGTTACCTCCTCCCAGTCTCTCCATGGTCTGCTTTACCTCCTCCCAGTCTCTGCCTGTTCTGCGTTACCTCCTCCCAGTCTCTCCCTGGTCTGTGTTACCTCCTCCCTGTCTCTCCCTGGTCTCTGTTACCTCCTCCCAGTCTCTGCCTGGTCTGTGTTACCTCCTCCCAGTCTCTCCCTGGTCTGTGTTACCTCCTATCAGTCTCTCCCTGGTCTGCTTTACCTCCTCCCAGTCTCTCCCTGGTCTGCGTTACCTCCTCCCAGTCTCTCCCTGGTATATGTTACCTCCTCCCAGTCTCTCCCTGCTCTGCCTTACCTCCTCCCAGTCTCTCTCTGGTTTGCGTTACCTCCTCCCAGTCTCTCCCTGGTCTGTGTTTCCTCCTCCCAGTCTCTCCCTGGTCTGCCTTACCTCCTCCCCAGTCTCTCCCTGGTCTGCGTTACCTCCTCCCAGTCTCTCCCTGGTCTGTGTTACCTCCTCCTTGTCTCTCTGGTGTGCGTTACCTCCTCCCAGTCTCTCCCTGGTCTGTGTTACCTCCTCCCAGTCTCTCCCTGGTCTGCCTTACCTCCTCCCAGTCTCTCCCTGGTCTGCGTTACCTCCTCCCAGTCTCTCCCTGGTCTGTGTTACCTCCTCCAAGTCTCTCCCTGGTCTGCCTTACCTCCTCCCAGTCTCTCCCTGGTCTGCATTACCTCCTCCCAGTCTCTCCCTGGTCTGTGTTACCTCCTCCCAGTCTTTCTCTGGTCTGCCTTACCTCCTCCCAGTCTCTCCCTGGTCTGCGTTACCTCCTCCCAGTCTCTCCCTGGTCTGTGTTACCTCCTCCCAGTCTCTCCCTGGTCTGCCTTACCTCCTCCCAGTCTCTCCCTGGTCTGCGTTACCTCCTCCCAGTCTCTCCCTGGTCTGTGTTACCTCCTCCCAGTCTCTCCCTGGTCTGTGTTACCTCCTCCCAGTCTCTCCTTGGTCTGTGTTACCTCCTCCCAGTCTCTCCCTGGTCTGCTTTACCTCCTCCCAGTCTCTCCCTGGTCTGCATTACCTCCTCCCAGTCTCTCCCTGGTATATGTTACCTCCTCCCAGTCTCTCCCTGGTCTACCTTACCTCCTCCCAGTCTCTCTCTGGTCTGCGTTACCTCCTCCCAGTCTCTCCCTGGTCTGTGTTTCCTCCTCCCAGTCTCTCCCTGGTCTGCCTTACCTCCTCCCCAGTCTCTTCCTGGTCTGCGTTACCTCCTCCCAGTCTCTCCCTGGTCTGTGTTACCTCCTCCCAGTCTCTCCCTGGTCTGTGTTACCTCCTCCCAGTCTCTCCCTGGTCTGTGTTACCTCCTCCCAGTCTCTCCCTGGTCTGTGTTACCTCCTCCCAATCTCTCCCTGGTCTGCGTTACCTCCTCCCAGTTTCTCCCTGGTCTGCGTTTCCTCCTCCCAGTCTCTCCCTGGTCTGTGTTACCTCCTCCCAGTCTCTCCTTGGTCTGCGTTACCTCCTCCCTGTCACTCCCTTCTCTGCGTTACCTCCTCCCAGTCTCTCCCTGGTCTGTGTTACCTCCTCCCTGTCTCTCCCTGGTCTGCGTTACCTCCTCGCAGTCTCTCCCTGGTCTGGGTTACCTCCTCCCTGTCTCTCCCTGGTCTGCGTTACCTCCTCCCAGTCTCTCCCTGGTCTGTGTTACCTCCTCCCAGTCTCTCCCTGGTCTGCGTTACATCCTCCCAGTCTCTCACTGGTCTGCGTTTTCTCCTCCCAGTCTCTCCCTGGTCTGTGTTACCTCCTCCCAGTTTCTCCCTGGTCTGCGTTACCTCCTCAAAGTCTCTCCCTGGTCTGCGTTACCTCTTCCCAGTCTTTCCCTGGTCTGTGTTACGTCCTCCCAGTCTCTCCCTGGTCTGCGTTACCTCTCCCCAGTCTCTCCCTGGTCTGCGTTACCTCCTCCCTGTCTCCCTCTGGTCTGTGTTACCTCCTCCCTGTCTCTCTCTGGTCTGTGTTACCTCCTCCCTGTCTCTCTCTGGTCTGTGTTACCTCCTCCCAGTCTCTCCCTGGTCTGCGTTACCTCCTCCCAGTCTCTCCCTGGTCTGCGTTACCTCCTCCCAGTCTCTCCTTGCTCCGCGTTACCTCCAGCCAGTCTCTCCCTGGTCTGCGTTACCTCCTCCCAGTCTCTCCCTGGTCTGTGTTACCTCCTCCCAGTCTCTCCCTCGTCTGCGTTAGCTCCTCCCAGTCTCTCCCTGGTCTGCGTTAGCTCCTCCCAGTCTCTCCCTGGTCTGCGTTAGCTCCTCCCAGTCTCTCCCTGGTCTGCGTTAGCTCCTCCCAGTCTCTCCCAGGTCTGCGTTACCTCCTCCCAGTCTCTCCCTGGTCTGCATTAGCTCCTCCCAGTCTCTCCCTGGTCTGCGTTACCTCCTCCCAGTCTCTCCCTGGTCTGCATTACCTCCTCCCAGTCTCTCCCTGGTCTGCGTTACCTCCTCCCAGTCTCTCCCTGGTCTGCATTACCTCCTCCCAGTCTCTCCCTGGTCTGCGTTAGCTCCTCCCAGTCTCTCCCTGGTCTGTGTTACCTCCTCCCAGTCTCTCCTTGGTCTGCGTTACCTCCTCCCAGTCTCTCCCTGGTCTGCGTTACCTCCTCCCAGTCTCTCCCTTGTCTGCGTTACTATTACAACCTAGGATTTCAAAGGCCTGTTATCCCAGGTGTAATGGGAGCAAAAGAAACACAGCAGAAGAAGTTTAGACTTATATTATCCTTCACCAATTTAGAACAGCAATATGTACACTATGTACAGTAATAAGTATAGTGCACGTCACGGTAAGCAAGGCAGAAATAGAAGCCACAAGATAGCAGACCGTGCTTCAACCAGCTCTAGAATGGGAATGACAAGGGCAGACAGGAGAGCGGTACCCACATAACCTCTGCGATTGCCAATCCCACCTTCTTATTGGCTAGAACCTGGTCACTAGTTGAACGATGGGGCCCCATCACCAACTCTTAGCAACCTGGTTCGCTGGTTGGGGGAGATAGCCTGTAAATGAGGGTGTGTCCATGCGCCGAATAAAGGTTATGTACTCTTTGCATGCCACAGTTACCTCCTCCCAGTCTCTCCCTGGTCTGTGTTACTTCCTCCCTGTCTCTCCCTGGTCTGTGTTACCTCCTCCCAGTCTCTCCCTGGTCTGTGTTACCTCCTCCCAGTCTCTCACTGGTCTGTGTTACCTCCTCCCTGTCTCTCCCTGGTCTGCGTTACCTCCTCCCAGTCTCTACCTGGTCTGCGTTACCTCTTCCAAGTCTCTCCCTGGTCTGCGTTACCTCCTCCCAGTCTCTCCCTGGTCTGCGTTACCTCCTCCCAGTCTCTCCCTGGTCTGCGTTACCTCCTCCCAGTCTCTCCCTGGTCTGCGTTAGTCCTCTCCCTGGTCTGCGTTAGTCTCTCCCAGGTCTGCGTTACCTCCTCCCAGTCTCTCCCTGGTCTGCATTAGCTCCTCCCAGTCTCTCCCTGGTCTGCATTACCTCCTCCCAGACTCGCCCTGGTCTGTGTTACCTCCTCCCAGTCTCTCCCTGGTCTGCGTTACCTCCTCCCAGTCTCTCCCTGGTCTGCGTTACCTCCTCCCAGTCTCTCCCTGGTCTGCGTTACCTCCTCCCAGTCTCTCCCTGGTCTGCGTTAGCTCCTCCCAGTCTCTCCCTGGTCTGCGTTACCTCCTCCCAGTCTCTCCCTGGTCTGCGTTACCTCCTCCCAGTCTCTCCCTGGTCTGCGTTACCTCCTCCCAGTCTCTCCCTTGTCTGCTTTACTATTACAACCTAGGATTTCAAAGGCCTGTTATCCCAGGTGTAATGGGAGCAAAAGAAACACAGCAGAAAAAGTTTAGACTTATATTATCCTTCACCAATTTAGAACAGCAATATGTACACTATGTACAGTAATAAGTATAGTGCACGTCACGGTAAGCAAGGCAGAAATAGAAGCCACAAGATAGCAGACCGTGCTTCAACCAGCTCTAGAATGGGAATGACAAGGGCAGACAGGAGAGCGGTACCCACATAACCTCTGCGATTGCCAATCCCACCTTCTTATTGGCTAGAACCTGGTCACTAGTTGAACGATGGGGCCCCATCACCAACTCTTAGCAACCTGGTTCGCTGGTTGGGGGAGATAGCCTGTAAATGAGGGTGTGTCCATGCGCCGAATAAAGGTTACGTACTCTTTGCATGCCACACCCCCACCCCCGAGAAGGCTCAGGATTAGGCTGCCACCTCCCAGTGGTAACCGTGCCGCCATGGCACAAAATAATGGGACCGCCTATCCTCTCCACCATCCAACTCTTAGATAGAGCTCAGCTTTCCTAGTGACCAAAAGCCAAACCCTAAACTCAGAGCGAGACAGCAGTCAGATAGGCCAACATAGGTCCAAGATACAAGCGGACGGTAGCCCGTATCCCCTCACTAAAAAAAAAACCCCACATCAGGGGATAAAAAAAAGAGCTTGAAAGGGGGTTACCACAAATACATCCTAACCTAAATAAAATATTAAACTAGACTCTTGACAAAGAGTCTGCCAACACATTTTCTTTGCCGGCAATATATTTAATTTTTATGTTGTAGGGCTGCAGCCTGAGCGTCCAACGCATAAGCCTTGTGTTGTGATTCTTCATGGCTTGGAGATAGACTAACGGGTTGTGATCACTGTAGACTGTGACCACCTGCGATGTCTGGCCCACATAAACATCGAAATGCTCCAAAGCCAGTACCAGCGCGAGGGCTTCTTTTTCAATGGTAGAGTAAGCTCTCTGATGTGGCTGGAACTTGGCTGAAAAGTATGCGATTGGCTGCAGCTCCTTGTTCCCGATTTGTAATAGTACCGCCCCAACCCCAGACTCACAAGCATCAACCTGTAATGAAAAAGGTTTGGAGAAGTCTGGAGACAGGAGAATGGGTGCAGAGCACAATAATCTTTTTGCTTTATTAAAAGCAGTGTTACAATCTGAAGTCCAAATAAAGGGAACTTTGTGACTGGTAAGAGAGGTAAGAGGGGCTACAATATCTGAGAAATTCTTACAGAATCTTCTGTAAAATCCGATCATGCCTAGGAAACGTTGAAGAGATTTCCTATCATGAGGAACTGGATATTCTTTAATCGAAAGAACTTTAGCAAGTTTAGGTGCAACATTACCACTACCTACTTCATGGCCTAGAAAAGTGACAGTGGCCTGGCCAAAGGAAGATTTAGATAAATTAACTGTTAATTGGGAATTCTTAAAGGTCTCAAACAGAGCTTTAAGTCTAAGTAGGTGTTGATCCCAAGTATCAGACACCACAACAATATCATCTAGGTATGCTGCCGTGCCTTCAAGTCCTTTAATAGCCTGATGGATGAGTTTCTGGAATGAAGAGGGGGAATTTTTCATTCCGAAGGGGGTAACTGTATACTGATAATGACCTCCTGGAATTACGAAGGCAGAGATTTCCTTCGCCTTATCTGTCAAAGGTACCTGATAGTAACCTTTAAGGAGATCTAATTTGGACACAAAAGTAGCCTTACCCACAAAGTCAATTACGTCATCCAGACGAGGAAGAGGGTAAGCATCTGTAATTGTGACCTCGTTCACTTTACGGTAGTCTGTGCACATACGAAACCCTCCATCAGCCTTTTTTTACTAGGATGCACGGTGAAGCCCATGGACTAAATGACTCCTCCACTAAACCATGTTCTAACAAGAAGTCTACTTCCTGCTGAAGTAGCCTTTGCTTTTCAGGATTAGCTCTGTAGGGGGAGAGTTTAATTGGTTTAGATTTTCCCACATCTACATCATGGTAACCTAACGTACATTTTTTCGGCACATCCGAAAAAATATTAGGATATGACTGTAGAAGCTCAGTTAAATTGGTTGCTTGTATTTCAGATAATCCATCCATTAACGGGCTAGGATCCTTGAGGAGGACAGAATTTGAAAGTTTAGTATTAATTTCAGAGATAGAGTGCAAAGAGTCAGAGTCGTCCTCAGAGTCATTACTGGGACTTTATCTGGTGTATGAAAGGCCTTGATTTGATTAATGTGGTAAGTTTTTGTTTTTGAGGTCTTATCAATGGGAGCTACCACATAATTTAAATCAGATAATCTACTTACTATCTGCATAGGTCCCGTAAATCTAGCTTTCAAGGTGTGGCCAGGTATAGGTTCCTGCACCAACACCTTGTCTCCTGGATGGAAGGAGCGGAATTGTGCACTTCTGTCATACCTCTGTTTCATCTTACTTTGAGCTGTCTTTAGGTTAGCCTTGGCTAACTCACATGCCACCTGCAACCTTGAAGACGGGTTGTAGAGTGCTGAGCTTACGTCTTCTCCCATCCATCCTTCTTTGAGCACCCGAAGAGGACCTCGTACATTGTGCCCAAAGATCAGCTCAAACGGACTATACCCTGTAGACTCTTGCACCGTCTCTCGTACTGAGAACAGCAACAACGGTAGAGATTCATCCCAATCTGTCGGAAAGTGCATGCAAAAACTTCTCATCATTGTTTTTAATGTTTGGTGGAATCTTTCCAAGGCGCCTTGGGACTGAGGGTGATAGGCAGTGGATAAGTTGTGAATTATCCCTAACCTAGTTAATACTTCCCTAAACGCTTTGGCAGTGAAGTTAGTACCTTGATCACTTTGTATAGTTTTAGGAATGCCAAAACAAGAAATGAATTTTGTTAAAGCTTTGAGAATAGCTTTAGTATTGATACTACGCATAGGGATTGCTTCAGGATATCTGGTTACTTTATCCATAATTGTAAATAAATACTGGTTTCCAGACTTTGACTTAGGTAGTGGACCTACACAATCTATAATTAAATCTGCAAAAGGTTCTCCATCAGCAGGTATGGGTTGGAGAGGTGCAGGTTTAATGGAATGTCCAGGTTTTCCAACTTGCTGACATTCTCGGCAACACCTAATATGATTCTTCACATCTTTCTTTAATTTTGGCCAATAAAATTCTTTTGTGATTCTATACAAGGTTTTTGTAATTCCTAAGTGACCTCCTAATGACGTATTATGAGCTATATTTAATATCTGAGGTCTATACTTGGTTGGAACCACTAACCTGTCGTATAATTGCCGGCCCTCTATCTCCTTACCAGTCTCAGTGCAGACCAAATAATCATTTTTAACTTCATACTTGACTGGATGACCCAAAGAGGATTTACCCATGGCTGCCTGAAAAGCGAATTTTAAAGAAGGGTCCTTTCGTTGTTCCTCCCGGAAGGACAGTCCCTCGGGCATGGAAACAGAGACATCTGGCAATCCTGCAACCTGGGAATAGGAAGGCTTGATCGGGGTCTGTTCACTTGATTTACGAGACTCCGGCCGGTGTGTCTCATAAAACAACGTGGCTATTCCGAGATCGGAGTCGTCCAAGGATAGGTCAACATTCTCTCCAGACAACCCTTGGGATGTTGCCCGAGTTATGGCCAACAATGGAGAAACATTAATCATTATAGGTTCAGGACACGAACTAACAGTAGTAATGTTATTACCCAGTAATAACATGGCATTTTTCATGGGAAATCCTTTTGAGACACCTACAGTCAAGTACCCAGTGTAATATTTGCACTGTACATAAATTTTATGCAAAGGAACAGAATATATAGCTCCTCCAAATGCTTCCAATAAAACTGAGGAATTCAAAGAAGTATTCTCTGAAAGGGGTAATATTCCTTCTCTGACAAGTGAGCAATATGCTCCAGTATCTCTAAAGGTATTTACTTTAGTTGGTTCTGAGTTTTCCTGAAGGGAAATAAGACTTTCGCAATAATAAGGGGCCATACCTTTTTCTACTTCTCTAGGGGACATGTTACTAGGGATATTAGAGATTTTCCCGATGGGTTGAGGTTTTTGGGGGCAGTTGGAACTGATGTGACCTACTTTATTACACCTGAAGCAGACGACAGGCTTGCCCTTTACTCCCTGATGACGTTGCAAGTGGTGTCGTTCTGGCTGGTGCCTCTCTGGATATTGTTGTCGAGATGCTCCATAAGTAGTTTGCCTCTCCGCAGGGGGACCATATGTTGAGAAGCGTGGCTCACCAGGTGACTTAGTTGGATGACGTAGACGCTCTCCCTCCGGCTGGCACTTCATTCTCCAATGTTGTCGATCTCTGCTCACGCCAGACTGTTGAAAAGAGAGACGGGACCGCTCGGACAAGGAGCGGTTCGTTTCGAAGGTATCAGCCCACCTGGCTGCCTCCAATGCAGTGGTTAAGTCACGATCCTGCAGAAAGACACGAACCTCGGGTCCCACAGACTCCAGCAGGTTATCAATCAGAATAAGTTGCACCAGCTCCTCAAAGGTAGAGACACCACTCGCTTTATACCAGCTGGTAAAAGCTTTGGTTTGCTGTCTCACAAAGTCCACCAGGGATTGACCAAGCTGCCGCCTGTTCAATTTGAAGGTCTTACGATATTTAGCTGGGATACATGTATATGCTCCCAACACTGTGGTCTTCACTATTTGATAATCAGAGAATTCAGCGTCAGTTAATACCGACGTAAATTCCTGTGCCTTACCCAATAATGCTGTATGAACCAACGCTGCCCAGTGCTGTTCCGGCCACCTCAAGGCTCGAGCCTGATTTTCGAAGCTTTCGAAAAATTGCTCTGGTTCGGCCTCATTGAAGCGGGGAACAAGCTGTACTGCTTTTTGTAAACTGAAATCGTTTACAGAATGCGAAAACTGCCTCCTTTCTCTTTCCCTATCAAATTCTTCCCTTGCGAATGCTCTCTGTTCCCTAGTTTGCTCCAGCGTGATTTTTGCCAGCTCAAGTGCCAAGGACGCTGATTCACCTCGAGACAACCCAGCTGCACTATACTGACCATCTTGCTCCGTAGGTGTATCATCTTCCTCATGCGAGAACATAGGAGTTTTTTCCCCAGCTCCCATAGAGGGAGGAGTTTGATGTGCCATCTCTTCTTCAATAAGTTTGTCAGCAATAAGTGAACACAGTTGCGCAGCTGTAAGAGTGCGTTTATAGGGAATGCCAATGGAACGAGCAATTTGCCAACAACGCTGTAGGGACAATTTAGGTAGGTTATGCAAAGTATATGCCGACACCAGGCGTCTGACTCGTGTAGGTGGCATAAGTTATTCGCTATGCACAGTACGAATACCCCAACGTAACACGTTAATTTGCAGAACACGCTTAGCTATGCACAGTACGATTCCAGAATACGCATACAAGCAAAGCCTACTGCACACAAGATTGACCGTAGCGAAGCGAGCACACTGAACAAGCTAGTAGCGAGCTGTTGAACGATCACACAATAGCAAGGCTGATCATAAGCAACTGACACGCAAAATTTGTAAAGCGAAGCGAGACAGCAAGCTACACAATGTTCCTGCTACAAGCTTCACCCTAAGCTCAACCGTTTCTCTAAGTCCAGCTCCAGATCCTGGACAGGCCCCCATATTACAACCTAGGATTTCAAAGGCCTGTTATCCCAGGTGTAATGGGAGCAAAAGAAACACAGCAGAAGAAGTTTAGACTTATATTATCCTTCACCAATTTAGAACAGCAATATGTACACTATGTACAGTAATAAGTATAGTGCACGTCACGGTAAGCAAGGCAGAAATAGAAGCCACAAGATAGCAGACCGTGCTTCAACCAGCTCTAGAATGGGAATGACAAGGGCAGACAGGAGAGCGGTACCCACATAACCTCTGCGATTGCCAATCCCACCTTCTTATTGGCTAGAACCTGGTCACTAGTTGAACGATGGGGCCCCATCACCAACTCTTAGCAACCTGGTTCGCTGGTTGGGGGAGATAGCCTGTAAATGAGGGTGTGTCCATGCGCCGAATAAAGGTTACGTACTCTTTGCATGCCACAGTTACCTCCTCCCAGTCTCTCCCTGGTCTGTGTTACCTCCTCCCTGTCTCTCCCTGGTCTGTGTTACCTCCTCCCAGTCTCTCCCTGGTCTGTGTTACCTCCTCCCAGTCTCTCACTGGTCTGTGTTACCTCCTCCCTGTCTCTCCCTGGTCTGCGTTACCTCCTCCCAGTCTCTCCCTGGTCTGCGTTACCTCCTCCAAGTCTCTCCCTGGTCTGTGTTACCTCCTCCCAGTCTCTCCCTGGTCTGCGTTACCTCCTCCCAGTCTCTCCCTGGTCTGCGTTACCTCCTCCCAGTCTCTCCCTGGTCTGCGTTAGCTCCTCCCAGTCTCTCCCTGGTCTGCGTTAGCTCCTCCCAGTCTCTCCCTGGTCTGCGTTACCTCCTCCCAGTCTCTCCCTGGTCTGCATTAGCTCCTCCCAGTCTCTCCCTGGTCTGCATTACCTCCTCCCAGACTCGCCCTGGTCTGTGTTACCTCCTCCCAGTCTCTCCCTGGTCTGCGTTACCTCCTCCCAGTCTCTCCCTGGTCTGCGTTACCTCCTCCCAGTCTCTCCCTGGTCTG
>NW_027195423.1:165000-193627 GCF_038502225.1 Cherax quadricarinatus | reverse complement strand
ACTATAGCAGTTTGTTTAACTGACCTAGTTCAAGTCCAACGTGCTCGGTTATTTCAACAGTTCGCCTAAAGGGACTTATTACATAAGAAGGTAGCAATTCCACGACTGTTATACCTGGCTATAAATTAATACCAGGATAATAGTCAAATCATCAATACAACAGTATGCCAGAGAGATTTACTTAATCGTTTTTCACACTTCAGAAGAGAAGAGAGGAAAAGTGTACCAGATCAGCTTGAGTGTCTAGCCTACAGCAGGGTGAAGTTCAGTGTCACCCCGGCTGATGGAGCCGGTAGTAGGGTGGTCAAGTTCAGTGTCACCCCGGCTGATGGAGCCGGTAGTAGGGTGGTCAAGTTCAGTGTCACCCCGGCTGATGGAGCCGGTAGTAGGGTGGTGAAGTTGAGCATTACCCCAGCTGATGGAGCCGGCAGCAGGGTGGTCAAGTTCAGTGTCACCCCGGCTGATGGAGCCGGCAGCAGGGTGGTCAAGTTCAGTGTCACCCCGGTTGATGAAGCCGGTAGCAGGGTGGTGAAGTTGAGCATTTAACCCCAGCTGATGGAGCCGGCAGCAGGGTGGTCAAGTTCAGTGTCACCCCGGTTGATGAAGCCGGTAGCAGGGTGGTGAAGTTGAGCATTTACCCCCAGCTGATGGAGCCGGCAGCAGGGTGGTCAAGTTCAGTGTCACCCCGGCTGATGAAGCCGGTAGTAGGGTGGTGAAGTTGAGCATTTACCCCCAGCTGATGGAGCCGGCAGCAGGGTGGTCAAGTTCAGTGTCACCCCGGCTGATGAAGCCGGTAGTAGGGTGATGAATTTGAGCATTACCCCAGCTGAAGGAGCAGGCAGCAGGGTGGTCAAGTTCAGTGTCACCCCGGCTGATGAAGCCGGTAGTAGGGTGGTGAAGTTGAGCATTACCCCAGCTGATGGAGCCGGCAGCAGGGTGTTCAAGTTCAGCGTCATCCCAAGTAATGGGGTCGGCAGCAGGGTGGTGAAGTTGAGTGTCACCCTGGCTGAAGGAGCTGGCAGCAAAGATGGTTAAGTTGAGCGTCACCCCGGCTGATGGAGCCGGCAGCAGCGTGAAGTTGAGCGTCACCCCGGCTGATGGAGCCGGCAGCAGGGTGGTCAAGTTCAGTGTCACCCCGGCTAATACAGCCGGCTCTCACGCTATTTGTTGACTGAAATGCTCCACTCTTAAGTGCCAGTCTTCTAGCTCAGAGGACACCACAATGTGTGTGTGATGAAAATGCTGATTAAATTATAATGTACTTAACGCATTCCACACCACTACTGTATAATTATCAATAAAGCCGGGTTACTTTTCCAGGTTGAGGAAGTACCATCACTCTTGAATACTGGTCACTAGTACAGGTTGTGAGAGTACTAACACACATAATACTAATCACTAGTATAGGCTGTGAGAGTACCAATACACATAATACTGGTCACTAGTACAGGTTGTGAGAGTACCAACACACATAATACTAATCACTAGTACAGGCTGTGAGAGTACCAATACACATAATACTGGTCACTAGTACAGGTTGTGAGAGTACCAACACACATAATACTAATCACTAGTACAGGCTGTGAGAGTACCAATGCACATAATACTGGTCACTAGTACAGGTTGTGAGAGTACCAACACACATAATACTAATCACTAGTACAGGCTGTGAGAGTACCAACACACATAATACTAATCACTAGTACAGGCTGTGAGAGTACCAACACACATAATACTAATCACTAGTACAGGATGAGAGAGTACCAACACACATAATACTAATCACTAGTACAGGCTGTGAGAGTACCAACACACATAATACTAATCACTAGTACAGGCTGTGAGAGTACCAACACACACAATACTAATCACTAGTACAGGATGAGAGAATCAACACTGAGTACTAGTCACAAGTATATCATATAGTGAGAATACCAACACACACACAGAGAGTACTGTTCACAGATCCAGATCATCAGAGTACCAACACAGAGAGAGAGTACAGGTAACATGTATATCACACGTCCTGCTCGTAGACCTGGAAGATGTTACGCGACTGAATCACGTTTCACCAACGGTAAACATCAATAGAATCCCTTTGAAACCGCTTTCTAACAAAAAAAAAATGGCAGGTACCTTCAAAATGCATTAATTTGTTAATGTGTGTGATGTGGGGGGAGGGAGGAATGGGGGAGGGGAAGTGGGGGTGAGTGGCATACTAAAATCGAAGGTTTAAATTACAATGGTAGATACGCGCAATTACAGAGGGTTAAAATACGTTAAAATAAATTAACAGTTTTGTGTCCGCATTTAACCTGCGTTCTCAATTGTTGGGCCACCACGGTGATGTTATCTCTGTTAACTAACAACTGTTGTGCAACCACGCTGATGTTATGATGTTATCTAACAGGTGCTGGGAGTATCTCAGACCAATGTCTGCCATGGGATGAGGTACAAGTACCTCCTCGTCTTCTGGGAGCACCTGTACCCAGGTCTAGCCCCAATCTCCGCCCCCACGGGTCTCGGAGGGAGAAGCTAGGCACCTTGGGCTGCCACAAACCCCGCCCACACTGGGCTCGAAGGGTGTGGCAGCTGCATAGCAGCAGACCATGTCAGGAGGTGCAAAGGCAGCAATCACTACAGGATCCTTTTGGAGCCACACCCCAGCTTTGGGCATTAAGCCCGAGCGCTGGGGTAGCTCAAGAATGTTTCTTGCTGTGTGTTTCTGCTGCTACTACACTTGTCTGTTGCACTCTCGGTCTGCTGTCTATTACAACACTATATATTACACCGTAACACTGTTATCTTAACACTCTATTGTTAAAAATAATACTAGTGAGCATTGCTTATCTAACAATTTCTTAACAGTACGTACTATGTCTCTCACAATCTATCATCTGTCTCACAGACTATTATCAAATAGACCAAGTAGATTGTTGTCTAACAGGCTACTGTCTATCTACAGGCTGCTATTTTACAATCTGCTCTCTCTCTCTCTCTCTCTCTCTCTCTCTCTCTCTCTCTCTCTCTCTCTCTCTCTCTCTCTCTCTCTCTCTCTCTCTCTCTCTCTCTCTCACACACACACAAACACACACACACACACACACACACACACACACACACACACACACACACACACACACACACACACACACACACACACACACACACACACACACTCGCACGCACACACACACACACACACACACACACACACACACACACACACACACACACACACACACACTCACACACACACACACACACACACACACACACACACACACACACACACAGAGTAGTGTAAACTCCTGGTCTCACAAACAGAATAATGGGAAGGTCTGGCTCACCCTGACACAATTTGCATAGGGAAATATTCCTGTGTTCGAGATCTTTTTGATGACTACTGTTTACAGTTAGGTAAGCTAAATAACAGATTATGTAGGCTGTAACCTGTTAGGTAGTTACTAAGGTAAGCTAAATAACAGATTATGTAAGCTGTAACCTGTTAGGAAGTTACTAAGGTAAGCTAAATAACAGATCATGTAGGCTGTAACCTGTTAGGTAGTTACTAAGGTAAGCTAAATAACAGATCATGTAGGCCGTAACCTGTTAGGTAGTTACTAAGGTAAGCTAAATAACAGATCATGTAGGCCGTAACCTGTTAGGTAGTTACTAAGGTAAGCTAAATAACAGATCATGTAGGCCGTAACCTGTTAGGTAGTTACTAAGGTAAGCTAAATAACAGATCATGTAGGCTGTAACCTGTTAGGTAGTTACTAAGGTAAGCTAAATAACAGATCATGTAGGCTGTAACCTGTTAGGTAGTTACTAAGGTAAGCTAAATAACAGATCATGTAGGCTGTAACCTGTTAGGTAGTTACTTATTTGCTGATAAATCATTATTAGTCTTCAATTAATGTCGCGAACCTGTATGGATCATAAAGCACTGTGGGTGGGGGTGTGAGGGTGGGGTGTATTGAGGGTGGGGTGTATTGAGGGTGGGGTGTATTGAGGGTGGGGTGTATTGAGGGTGGGGTGTATTGAGGGTGGGGTTGTATTGAGGGTGGGGTGTATTAAGGGTGGGGTGTATTGAGGGTGGGGGTGTATTGAGGGTGGGGTGTATTGAGGGTGAAGGTGTACTGAGGGTGGAGGTGTATTGACTGTGGGGGTGTATTGAGGGTGGGGGTGTACTGGGGTGGAGGTGTATTGTGGGTGGAGGTGTATTGTGGGTGGAGGTGTATTGTGGTTGGAGGTGTATTGTGGGTGGGGGTGTATTGTGGGTGGAGGTGTATTGTGGGTGGAGGTGTATTGTTGGTGGGGTGTATTGTGGGTGGAGGTGTATTGTGGGTGGGGGTGTATTGTGGGTGGAAGTGTATTGTGGGTGGAGGAGTATTGTGGGTGGGGGTGTACTGGGGTGGAGGTGTATTGTGGGTGGTGGTGTCTTGTGGGTGGAGGTGTCTGGTGGGTCGAGGTGTATTGTGGGTGGGGGTGTATTGTGGGTGGAGGTGTATTGTGGGTGGTGTATTGTGGGTGGGGGTGTATTGTGGGTGGAGGTGTATTGTGGGTGGGGGTGTATTGTGGGTGGAGGTGTATTGTGGTTGGAGGTGTATTGTGGATGGATGTGTATTGTGGGTGGAGGTGTATTGTGGGTAGAGGTATATTGTGGGTGGAGGTGTATTGTGGGTGGAGGTATATTGTGGGTGGAGGTGTATTGTGGGTGGAGGTATATTGTGGGTGGAGGTGTATTGTGGGTGGAGGTATATTGTGGGTGGAGGTATATTGTGGGTGGGGGTGTATTGTGGGTGGGGGTGTATTGTGGGTGGAGATGTATTGTGCGTGGAGGTGTATTGTGGGTGGGGGTGTATTGTGGGTGGAGGTGTATTGTGGGTGGAGGTGTATTGTGGGTGGAGGTGTATTGTGGGTGGTGTATTGTGGGTGGAGGTGTATTGTGGGTGGAGGTGTATTGTGGGTAGAGGTATATTGTGGGTGGAGGTGTATTGTGGGTGGAGGTATATTGTGGGTGGAGGTGTATTGTGGGTGGAGGTATATTGTGGGTGGAGGTGTATTGTATGTGGAGGTATATTGTGGGTGGAGGTATATTGTGGGTGGGGGTATATTGTGGGTGGGGGTGTATTGTGGGTGGAGGTATATTGTGGGTGGAGGTATATTGTGGGTGGAGGTATATTGTGGGTGGAGGTATATTGTGGGTGGAGGTATATTGTGGGTGGAGGTATATTGTGGGTGGAGGTATATTGTGGGTGGAGGTATATTGTGGGTGGGGGTGTATTGTGGGTGGAGGTGTATTGTGGGTGGAGGTATACTGTGGGTGGTGTATTGTGGGTGGAGGTATATTGTGGGTGGAGGTATATTGTGGGTGGAGGTATATTGTGGGTGGGGTGTATTGTGGGTGGAGGTGTATTGTGGGTGGAGGTATACTGTGGGTGGAGGTATATTGTGGGTGGAGGTATATTGTGGGTGGGGGTGTATTGTGGGTGGAGGTGTATTGTGGGTGGAGGTATATTGTGGGCGGAGGTATATTGTGGGTGGAGGTATATTGTGGGTGGGGGTGCATTGTGGGTGGAGGCGTATTGTGGGTGGAGGTATATTGTGGGTGGAGGTGTATTGTTGGTGGAGGTATATTGTGGGTGGGGGAGTATTGTGGGTGGAGGTGTATTGTGGGTGGAGGTATATTGTGGGTGGAGGTATATTGTGGGTGGAGGTATATTGTGGGTGGAGGTATATTGTGGGTGGGGGTGTATTGTGGGTGGAGGTATATTGTGGGTGGAGGTATATTGTGGGTGGAGGTATATTGTGGGTGGAGGTATATTGTGGGTGGGGGTGTATTGTGGGTGGAGGTGTATTGTGGGTGGAGGTATATTGTGGGTGGTGGTGTATTGTGGGTGGAGGTTTATTGTGGGTGGGGGTGTATTGTGGGTGGTGTATTGTGGGTGGAGGTATATTGTGGGTGGAGGTATATTGTGGGTGGAGGTATATTGTGGGTGGGGGTGTATTGTGGGTGGAGGTGTATTGTGGGTGGAGGTATATTGTGGGTGGAGGTGTATTGTGGGTGGAGGTATATTGTGGGTGGTGTATTGTGGGTGGAGGTATATTGTGGGTGGAGGTGTATTGTGGGTGGAGGTATATTGTGGGTGGGGGTGTATTGTGGGTGGAGGTGTATTGTGGGTGGAGGTATATTGTGGGTGGAGGTATATTGTGGGTGGGGGTGTATTGTGGGTGGAGGTATATTGTGGGTGGAGGTGTATTGTGGGTGGAGGTATATTGTGGGTGGGGGTGTATTGTGGGTGGAGGTGTATTGTGGGTGGAGGTGTATTGTGGGTGGAGGTATCGTGTGGGTGGGGGTGTATTGTGGGTGGGGGTGTATTGTGGGTGGAGGTTTATTGTGGGTGGGGGTGGATTGTGGGTGGGGGTGTATTGTGGGTGGGGGTGTATTGTGGGTGGAGGTATATTGTGGGTGGGGGTGCATTGTGGGTGGGGGTGTATTGTGGGTGGGGGTGTATTGTGGGTGGAGGGGTATTGTGGGTGGAGGTATATTGTGGGTGGAGGTGTATTGTGGGTGGGGGTGTATTGTGGGTGGAGGTATATTGTGGGTGGGGGTGTATTGTGGGTGGGGGTGTATTGTGGGTGGAGGTGTATTGTGGGTGGGAGTGTATTGTGGGTGGAGGTATATTGTGGGTGTGGGTGTATTGTGGGTGGGGGTGTATTGTGGGTGGAGGTATATTGTGGGTGGGGGTGTATTGTGGGTGGAGGTATATTGTGGGTGGGGGTGTATTGTGGGTGGAGGTGTATTGTGGGAGGAGGTATATTGTGGGTGTGGGTGTATTGTGGGTGGAGGTGTATTGTGGGTGGAGGTATATTGTGGGTGGAGGTGTATTGTGGGTGGAGGTATATTGTGGGTGGGGGTGTATTGTGGGTGGAGGTGTATTGTGGGTGGAGGTATATTGTGGGTGGAGGTGTATTGTGGGTGGAGGTATATTGTGGGTGGAGGTGTATTGTGGGTGGAGGTATATTGTGGGTGGAGGTGTATTGTGGGTGGAGGTATATTGTGGGTGGGGGTGTATTGTGGGTGGAGGTGTATTGTGGGTGGAGGTGTATTGTGGGTGGAGGTATATTGTGGGTGGTGTATTGTGGGTGGGGGTGTATTGTGGGTGGAGGTATATTGTGGGTGGGGGTGTATTGTGGGTGGGGGTTTATTGTGGGTGGGGGTTTATTGTGGGTGGAGGTATATTGTGGTTGGGGGTATTTTGTGGGGGGGGGGGTATGGTGGGTGGGGGTGTATTGTGGGTGGAGGTGTATTGTGGGTGGAGGTATATTGTGGGTGGAGGTGTATTGTGGGTGGGGGTGTATTGTGGGTGGAGGTATATTGTGGGTGGGGGTGTATTGTGGGTGGAGGTATATTGTGGGTGGAGGTATATTGTGGGTGGGGGTGTATTGTGGGTGGAGGTATATTGTGGGTGGTGGTGTTTTGTGGGTGGGGGTGTATTGTGGGTGGAGGTATATTGTGGGTGGGGGTGTATTGTGGGTGGAGGTATATTGTGGGTGGGGGTGTATTGTGGGTGGAGGTGTATTGTGGGAGGAGGTATATTGTGGGTGGGGGTGTATTGTGGGTGGAGGTGTATTGTGGGTGGAGGTATATTGTGGGTGGAGGTATATTGTGGGTGGAGGTGTATTATGAGTGGAGGTATATTGTGGGTGGAGGTATATTGTGGGTGGAGGTATATTGTGGGTGGAGGTATATTGTGGGTGGAGGTATATTGTGGGTGGAGGTATATTGTGGGTGGAGGTATATTGTGGGTGGAGGTATATTGTGGGTGGAGGTATATTGTGGGTGGAGGTGAGAGGCAAGGGGAGTATAAAAGTTAAGTTAGGTTAGGTGGTGCCGTAGGACAGTTGTTATTAAAAACTCAACAAGGCTGCAACAGAGACCTTCAGTGAGGTGGTCAGCTCGAGTGACTGTTAGAGTGATGTGTTAAAGTGATGGTGTTAGTGACTGTGTTAGTGACTGTGTTAGTGACTGTGTTAGTGACTGTGTTAGAGTGACTGTGTTAGAGTGACTGTGTTAGAGTGACTGTGTTAGAGTGATGGTGTTAGAGTGATGGTGTTAGAGTGATGTGTTAGAGTGATGGTGTTAGAGTGATGGTGTTAGAGTGATGGTGTTAGACTGATGGTGTTAGAGTGATGTGTTAGTGACTGTGTTAGTGACTGTGTTAGTGACTGTGTTAGTGACTGTGTTAGTGACTGTGTTAGTGACTGTGTTAGTGACTGTGTTAGAGTGACTGTGTTAGAGTGACTGTGTTAGAGTGACTGTGTTAGAGTGATGGTGTTAGAGTGATGTGTTAGAGTGATGGTGTTAGTGACTGTGTTAGAGTGATGTGTTAAAGTGATGGTGTTAGAGTGATGGTGTTAGAGTGATGTGTTAGAGTGATGGTGTTAGAGTGATGGTGTTAGAGTGATGGTGTTAGAGTGATGTGTTAGAGTGATGGTGTTAGTGACTGTGTTAGAGTGATGTGTTAGAGTGATGGTGTTAGTGACTGTGTTAGAGTGATGTGTTAGAGTGATGGTGTTAGTGACTGTGTTAGAGTGATGTGTTAGAGTGATGGTGTTAGTGATGTGTTAGAGTGATGTGTTAGAGTGATGGTGTTAGAGTGATGTGTTAGAGTGATGTGTTAGAGTGATGTGTTAGAGTGATGGTGTTAGAGTGATGTGTTAGAGTGATGTGTTAGAGTGACTGTGTTAGAGTGATGTGTTAGAGTGACTGTGTTAGAGTGATGTGTTAGAGTGACTGTGTTAAAGTGACTGTGTTAGAGTGATGTGTTAAAGTGATGGTGTTAGAGTGACTGTGTTAGAGTGATGTGTTAGAGTGATGTGTTAGTGACTGTGTTAGAGTGATGTGTTAGTGACTGTGTTAGAGTGACTGTGTTAGAGTGACTGTGTTAGTGATGATGTTAGTGTGATGGTGTTAGTGTTAGAGTGACGGTGTTAGTGTTAGAGTGATGGTGTTAGTGTGATGGTGTTAGTGTTACAGTGATTGTGTTAGCGTGATGGTGTTAGTGCTAGAGTGATGGTGTTAGTGTTAGAGTGATGGTGTTATTGTGGTGTTAGTGTTAGAGTGATGGTGTTAGTGTTAGAGTGATGGTGTTAGTGTGATGGTGTTAGTGTTAGAGTGATGGTGTTAGTGTGATGGTGTTAGTGTGTTAGAGTGATGGTGTTAGCGTGATGGTGTTAGTGTGTTAGAGTGATGGTGTTAGTGTGTTAGAGTGATGGTGTTAGCGTGATGGTGTTAGTGTGTTAGTGATGGTGTTAGAATGATGATGATGTCAGAAGTGAGAAGACATGAGCAAGTGTTGGTGATACTAGGTGAGTGTTGGTGGTGCTGGGTCAGTGTTGGTGGTGCTGGGTCAGTGTTGGTGGTGCTGGGTCAGTGTTGGTGGTGCTGGGTCAGTGTTGGTGGTGCTGGGTCAGTGTTGGTGGTGCTGGGTCAGTGTTGGTGGTGCTGGGCGAGTCTTAGTGATGCTGCTGCAAGCATTGGTGGTGCTAGATCAATGATGGTGGTGCTGCAAATGTGGGTGGTGCTACAATTGCTGGTGGTGCTACAAGTGTTGGTGGTGTTGCAAGTATTGGTGGTGCTGTATCAGTGTTGGTGTTACAGTATTGTTGGTGGTGCTACAACAGTGCTGGTGGTGCTACAAGTGTTGGTGTTACAATAGTGTTGGTGGTGCTACAAGTGCTTGTGGTGCTACAAATGCTGGTGTTACAATAGTGCTGGTGCTACAACATTGCTGGTGGTGCTAAAACAGTGCTGGTGGTGCTATAAGTGCTGGTGGTGCTACAGCAATGCTGGTGTTAAAATAGTGTTGGTGGTGCTACAACAGTGCTGGTGGTGCTACAAGTGTTGGTGGTGCTACAACAGTGCTGATGGTGCTACAAGTGTTGGTGGTGCTACAAGTGCTGGTGGTGCCACTAGTGTTGGTGGTGCTACAACAGTGCTGGTGGTGCTACAACAGTGCTGGTGTTACAATAGTGTTGGTGGTGCTACAACAGTGCTGGTGGTGCTACAAGTGTTGGTGGTGCTACAAGTGTTGGTGGTGCTACAACAATGCTGGTGGTGCTACAACAGGGTTGGTGATGCTACAAGTGTTGGTGGTGCTACAACAGTGCTGGTGGTGCCACTAGTGTTGGTGGTGCTACAACAGGGTTGGTGGTGCTACAACAGTGCTGGTGGTGCCACTAGTGTTGGCGGTGCTACAACAGTGCTGGCGGTGCTAAAGGAGTGCTGGTGGTGCTAGAACAGTGCTGGTGGTGTCACTAGTGCTGGTGGTGCTACAACAGTGCTTGTGGTGCCACTAGTGCTGGTGGTGCTACAAGTGCTGGTGGTGCTACAACAGTGCAGGTGGTGCCACTAGTGTTGGTGGTGCTACAAGTGCTTGTGGTGCTACAACAGTGCAGGTGGTGCTACAAGTGCGTGGTACTACAACAGTGCAGGTGGTGCCACTAGTGTTGGTGGTGCTACAAGTGCTGGTGGTGCTACAACAGTGCAGGTGGTGCCACTAGTGCTGGTGGTGCTACAACAGTGCAGGTGGTGCTACAAGTGCTGGTGGTGCCTGGTGGTGCCTGCTGCGCTGGTGGTGCCAACGTGCCTGGTGGTGCCGCGCCGCAAGGTGCCTGGTGCTTGCCGCGCTGGTGGTGCTGCCCGCTGCTACAAGGTGGCTGGTGGTGCCTGGTGGCTGCCAAGGTGCTGGTGGCAGCCTAGCGCGGCTGGTGGTGCTGGCTGGCCGCCTGGTGGTGCCGCGCTGGTGGTGCCTAACGGCGCCTGGTGGTGCCTGGGCGCTGGTGGTGCCAGCGGCGCTGGTGGTGCCAAGCGCTGGCCAGGTGCTAAGGTGCGGCAGGTGCCAAGTGCTGGTGGTGCTACGCGCTGGTGGTGCTGGCCGCGTTGCTAACGGCGCTGGTAGGCTGGTACCTGGTGGTGCTTAAGGCGCTGGTGGTTGCCAAGGCGCTGGTGGTGCTGCGCGCTGGCAACATGGCTGGTGGTGCCAGCGCTGGTACAAGTGCTGGTGGTGCCTAACAAGTCGCTGGTGCTGGTGCTGGTGGCGCGCCGCCGGTGGTGCTACAAGTGCTGGTGGTGCTACAAGTGCTGGTGGTGCTACAAGTGCTGGTGGTGCTACAAGTGCTGGTGGTGCTACAAGTGCTGGTGGTGCTACAAGTGCTGGTGGTGCTACAAGTGCTGGTGGTGCTACAAGTGCTGGTGGTGCTACATCTGTATTCAACTTTTAACTGTTATTAATTTATTCCGTTAAAAATTTTTAATTTTTTTCCCTCTGGTATTAAAATATTTTTTCTTACTCTATTTTTAACACTAAAACACTGATATAATAATAATAATAATAATAATAATAATAATAATAATAATAATAATAATAATAATAATAATAATAATAATAACGTCTATAACTTAATTATCTTACAACAGCTAGAGCGGATGCGTCAGACGGACGCAGTGACGCAAGAAGCAGCAGTGCGTCTAGCTCTGCGCTCTCTCCCCGCGACCCAGACACTGACGCAGAGGAGGTGGGTGACGCAGACGAAAGTGATCTTGATCCAGGGTCGTGGAGTGACTACCTCAACACGTTGTTTGACCCCGTGTTTGACCCCAGCGTGACCTCTAACGTGTCAGCCGTGGAGGGTCAGACTGCCCACCTGGTCTGTCGGGTCAATAACCTGGGCACCAAGACTGTGAGTTGACCTACAGCTCCTGGACCCCCCCCTCTATTAATGTTGTGTTGGTGGAGATATTATTGCTAGGTTGTTAATGATGGAGAATATATATATATATATATATATATATATATATGTATATATATATATATATATATATATATATATGTATATATATATATATGTATATATATATATATATATATATATAAAAGCAGGTGGGGATATAGTTTTGGAGTGGTTGGTGCAATTATTTAATAAATGTATGGAAGAGGGTAAGGTACCTAGGGATTGGCAGAGAGCATGCATAGTTCCTTTGTATAAAGGCAAAGGGGATAAAAGAGAGTGCAAAAATTATAGGGGGATAAGTCTGTTGAGTGTACCTGGTAAAGTGTATGGTAGAGTTATAATTGAAAGAATTAAGAGTAAGACGGAGAATAGGATAGCAGATGAACAAGGAGGCTTTAGGAAAGGTAGGGGGTGTGTGGACCAGGTGTTTACAGTGAAACATATAAGTGAACAGTATTTAGATAAGGCTAAAGAGGTCTTTGTGGCATTTATGGATTTGGAAAAGGCGTATGACAGGGTGGATAGGGGGGCAATGTGGCAGATGTTGCAAGTGTATGGTGTAGGAGGTAGGTTACTGAAAGCAGTGAAGAGTTTTTACGAGGATAGTGAGGCTCAAGTTAGAGTATGTAGGAAAGAGGGAAATTTTTTCCCAGTAAAAGTAGGCCTTAGACAAGGATGTGTGATGTCACCGTGGTTGTTTAATATATTTATAGATGGGGTTGTAAGAGAAGTAAATGCGAGGGTCTTGGCAAGAGGCGTGGAGTTAAAAGATAAAGAATCACACACAAAGTGGGAGTTGTCACAGCTGCTCTTTGCTGATGACACTGTGCTCTTGGGAGATTCTGAAGAGAAGTTGCAGAGATTGGTGGATGAATTTGGTAGGGTGTGCAAAAGAAGAAAATTAAAGGTGAATACAGGAAAGAGTAAGGTTATGAGGATAACAAAAAGATTAGGTGATGAAAGATTGAATATCAGATTGGAGGGAGAGAGTATGGAGGAGGTGAACGTATTCAGATATTTGGGAGTGGACGTGTCAGCGGATGGGTCTATGAAAGATGAGGTGAATCATAGAATTGATGAGGGAAAAAGAGTGAGTGGTGCACTTAGGAGTCTGTGGAGACAAAGAACTTTGTCCTTGGAGGCAAAGAGGGGAATGTATGAGAGTATAGTTTTACCAACGCTCTTATATGGGTGTGAAGCGTGGGTGATGAATGTTGCAGCGAGGAGAAGGCTGGAGGCAGTGGAGATGTCATGTCTGAGGGCAATGTGTGGTGTGAATATAATGCAGAGAATTCGTAGTTTGGAAGTTAGGAGGAGGTGCGGGATTACCAAAACTGTTGTCCAGAGGGCTGAGGACGGGTTGTTGAGGTGGTTCGGACATGTAGAGAGAATGGAGCGAAACAGAATGACTTCAAGAGTGTATCAGTCTGTAGTGGAAGGAAGGCGGGGTAGGGGTCGGCCTAGGAAGGGTTGGAGGGAGGGGGTAAAGGAGGTTTTGTGTGCGAGGGGCTTGGACTTCCAGCAGGCATGCTTGAGCGTGTTTGATAGGAGTGAATGGAGACAAATGGTTTTTAATACTTGACGTGCTGTTGGAGTGTGAGCAAAGTAACATTTATGAAGGGATTCAGGGAAACCGGCAGGCCGGACTTGAGTCCTGGAGATGGGAAGTACAGTGCCTGCACTCTGAAGGAGGGGTGTTAATGTTGCAGTTTAAAAACTGTAGTGTAAAGCACCCTTCTGGCAAGACAGTGATGGAGTGAATGATGGTGAAAGTTTTTCTTTTTCGGGCCACCCTGCCTTGGTGGGAATCGGCCGGTGTGATAATAAAAAAAAAAAAAATATATAATAGAGAGAGAGAGAGAGAGAGAGAGACAGTATCTCTCGTTCCTGACAATCATGTTTAGCATCTCATTAATGTGTAATCAAATCAAGCAACACACACACACACACACACACACACACACACACACACACACACACACACACACACACACACACAAGGAGGCTGAGGAGAGGTTTGTACCCAAGGGTAACAGGAATAATGAAAAAGCCAGGATGAGCCCATGGTTTACCCAAAGGTGCAGGGAGGCAAAAACCAAGTGTGCTAGGGAATGGAAGAAATGTAGAAGGCAAAGGACCCAGGAGAATAAGGAGAGCAGTCGTAGAGCCAGAAACGAATATGCACAGATAAGAAGGGAGGCCCAACGACAATATGAAAACGACATAGCAGCGAAAGCCAAATCTGACCCGAAACTGTTGTACAGCACATCAGGAGGAAAACAACAGTCAAGGACCAGGTAATCAGGCTAAGGAAGGAAGGAGGAGAGACAACAAGAAATGACCGTGAAGTATGTGAAGAACTCAAGAAGAGATTCAAAGAAGTGTTCACAGAGGAGACAGAAGGGACTCCAGAAAGACGGAGAGGTGGGGCACACCACCAAGTGCTGGACACAGTGCACACAACCGAGGAAGAAGTGAAGAGGCTTCTGAGTGAGCTAGATACCTCAAAGGCAATGGGGCCAGATAACATCTCCCCATGGGTATTGAGAGAGGGAGCAGAGGCGCTATGTGTACCCCTAACAACAATATTCAATACATCTATCGAAACAGGGAGATTGCCTGAGGCATGGAAGACAGCAAATGTGGTCCCAATCTTTAAAAAAGGAGACAGACATGAAGCATTAAACTACAGACCAGTGTCGCTGACATGTATAGTATGCAAAATCATGGAGAAGATTATCAGGAGAAGAGTGGTGGAACACCTAGAAAGGAACGATCTCATCAACAGCAGCCAACATGGTTTCAGGGACGGGAAATCCTGTGTCACAAACCTACTGGAGTTTTATGACATGGTGACAGCAGTAAGACAAGAGAGAGAGGGGTGGGTGGATTGCATTTTCTTGGACTGCAAGAAGGCGTTTGACACAGTTCCACACAAGAGATTGGTGCAAAAACTGGAGGACCAAGCAGGGATAACAGGGAAGGCACTACAATGGATCAGGGAATACTTGTCAGGAAGACAGCAGCGAGTCATGGTACGTGGCAAGGTGTCAGAGTGGGCACCTGTGACCAGCGGGGTCCCGCAGGGGTCAGTCCTAGGACCAGTGCTGTTTCTGGTATTTGTGAACGACATGACGGAAGGAATAGACTCTGAGGTGTCCCTGTTTGCAGATGACGTGAAGTTGATGAGAAGAATACACTCGATCGAAGACCAGGCAGAACTACAAAGGGATCTGGACAGGCTGCAGACCTGGTCCAGCAATTGGCTCCTGGAGTTCAATCCCACCAAGTGCAAAGTCATGAAGATTGGGGAAGGGCAAAGAAGGCCGCAGACGGAGTACAGTCTAGGGGGTCAGAGACTACAAACCTCACTCAAGGAAAAAGATCTTGGGGTGAGTATAACACCAGGCACATCTCCTGAAGCGCACATCAACCAAATAACTGCTGCAGCATATGGGCGCCTAGCAAACCTCAGAACAGCATTCCGACATCTTAATAAGGAATCGTTCAGGACCCTGTACACCGTATACGTTAGGCCCATATTGGAGTATGCGGCACCAGTTTGGAACCCACACCTAGCCAAGCACGTAAAGAAACTAGAGAAAGTGCAAAGGTTTGCAACAAGACTAGTCCCAGAGCTAAGAGGTATGTCCTACGAGGAGAGGTTAAGGGAAATCAACCTGACGACACTGGAGGACAGGAGAGATAGGGGGGACATGATAACGACATACAAAATACTGAGAGGAATTGACAAGGTGGACAAAGACAGGATGTTCCAGAGATTGGACACAGTAACAAGGGGACACAGTTGGAAGCTGAAGACACAGATGAATCACAGGGATGTTAGGAAGTATTTCTTCAGCCACAGAGTAGTCAGTAAGTGGAATAGTTTGGGAAGCGATGTAGTGGAGGCAGGATCCATACATAGCTTTAAGCAGAGGTATGATAAAGCTCACGGCTCAGGGAGAGTGACCTAGTAGCGATCAGTGAAGAGGCGGGGCCAGGAGCTCGGACTCGACCCCCGCAACCTCAACTAGGTGAGTACAACTAGGTGAGTACACACACACACACACACACACACACACACACACACACACACACACTACACACAAACTACACACACACACACACACACACACACACACACACACACACACACACACACACACACACACACACACACACACTACACACACACCACACACACACACACACACACACACACACACACACACACACACACTACACACACACATCACATTACACACGTCTGAATATTAATTAATGTAACCATCGTAACTGTAATACAGAGCCTCTCAACCTGTGTATGTGTCAGGTCACATCTCAGTCTTATGTCTTCCAATGCTGTATTATTTTTACAGTTCCTTGATAATGTCAGAAATCACGAAAGTGCTGGTAATTTTATCATTTTTTCACAGGTGTTATTCTGCATATTGTGTTGTAACCTGACTACCCCCCCTCCTTCCCCTTCCCTGACCACCCCCTCCCTGACCACTCCATTCTTCCCCCTCCCTGACCACTCCATCCTTCCCCCTCCCTGACCACCCCCTCCTTCCCCCTCCCTGACCACCCTCTCCTTCCTCCCTCACTGACCAACCTTAATGACCCTCGTGTAGTAGATACACTTCAAACCCCATTAACCAACTAACCAACCTTAATAACCCTCGTGTAGTAGACAGACTTCAAACCCCATTAACCAACCACCAGCCAACCTTAATGACCCTCGTGTGGTAGACTTCAAACCCCATTAATTAACCAACCAGAGAGAGAGAGAGAGAGAGAGAGAGAGAGATAGTATTCGTAAGTCAGTTCCTAACATGAGAAGACACTGTCTTAGCTTCGCCTGATAAGAGTCACAGTTCCTAACATGGGAAGACAAACACTGTCTTAGCTTCGCCTGATAAGAGTCACAGTTCCTAACGTGGGAAGACAAACACTGTCTTAGCTTCGCCTGATAAGTCACGGCAGATTTTGTAAGTTGTGTTCTTGTCAGAAGAAAGTTGCTTAACTTAAGTCAGAGTCAATCTCGTCTGAACTTTAAGTTGGAAAGAGAGTTATAGCAAACATTGAAGGTGAGATAAAGCAGATTGATCCACTGGCTTCCATAACTAAGTGTTGAAGAATGTGTTGGAGTGGGTGTTGGATGGTGTTGGAGTGTGTGTTGGATGGTGTTGGAGTGTGAGTGTGTGTGTGTGTGTGTGTGTGTGTGTGTGTGTGTGTGTGTGTGTGTGTGTGTGTGTGTGTGTGTGTGTGTGTGTGTGTGTGTGTGTGTGTGTGTGAGTCTGTGTATGTGTGTGTGTTCTCATGTATGTATGTGTGTGTGTGTGTGTGTGAGGGAGTTCGTGGCTAAGATACACACAGAACGACACAGACAACAGACACAGGTACACAAATCAGGTACACATGTGTAGACACAAGGACACGTGTACAGTAAGAGGCTGGCTGAAGGAACAGGAGGGGGTGTTGCAGGAGGAGGGGGTGTTGCAGGAAGGAGTGTTGCAGGAGGAGGGGGTGTTGCAGGAAGGAGTGTTGCAGGAGGAGGGGGTGTTGCAGGAAGGAGTGTTGCAGGAGGGGTGTTGTAGTCCCAGGTGGCAAGACAGCCAGCTTTAAGCATGCCTTTGCAAACTAATCTTGTAACCGGAGAGAGGTGGACACCTGCAACCCCAGCCAGCCAGCCAGTCAGCCAGTCAGTCAGTCAGTCAACCAGCCAGCCAGTCAGTCAGTCAGTCAGCCAGCCAGCCAGTCAGTCAGTCAGTCAGTCAGCCAGCCAGCCAGCCAGTCAGCCAGTCAACCAGCCAGCCACAATAATAAAAGTATTACTATTAGTATTAATAGCAATAATACTAGCAGTAATAATAGCAATATTGATAGTAATAATAACAGTAAACAATGGATTTACACATTATTGACCCCATCACTCCCCGAGCCTCACAAACGTAAGATAAATTCACCTACACTAAATGGCCAATAGGTGGAAATCCCTGTGGAAAGAGAGAGTGTGTATAATAAAGAAAGAGATTTGGCCGTCCTGGGGAAAGAGGGTTGGATCTGGAACCTTTACCACGACAGGATGGAGAATTGAACACCTTGTGGCCGGCGGATGCAACAACTCCACACCAGCCACCGTGGAATTTACATCAAAAAAGAAACGCAGATGGTATCTATAAAGGTATCGACATTGGAACTGGCTGGGGTGGAGAGTAGGAAGATGCTAGTGAAGGAGATGTTATTGGGATGCTGGGAGTGTGTGCTAGAGATGAGATCTTTAAGGCAACTGGATGCTGGTAGCTAGGATAAGAGCAGAGATCTTGAAGGCAACTGGATGCTGGCAGCCAGGATAAGGACAGAGATCTTGAAGGCAACTGGATGCTGGCAATTAGGACACAGACAGAGATCTTGAAGGCAACTGGATGCTGGCAATTAGGACACAGACAGAGATCTTGAAGGCAACTGGATGCTGGCAGCTAGGATAAAGACAGAGATCTTCAAGGCAACTGGATGCTGGCAATTAGGATACAGACAGAGATCTTCAAGGTAACTGGATGCTAGCAGCTAGGATAAAGACAGAGATCTTCAAGGCAACTGGATGCTAGCAGCTAGGATAAAGACAGAGATCTTCAAGGCAACTGGATGCTGGCAGCTAGGATAAGGACAGAGATCTTTAAGGAATCTGGATGCTGGCAGCCTGGCTCAAGATAATCTTCAGACTCTGGCAGACTTGCCTTTCTGGAATCACGGACGTGAGATGCTGCCACTTTCGGTAGACAAAGAGAACACTGTGGATTTCTTCCACCCACATCACCAGAGGGTGTAGACGGCTCTGAATATATTGACAGTACTGTAGCTGGCTGAGGGAGCTTGGTGACACGGAGAGTAATGTACACGAGTCCAGCACTTGAGAGGGGAAGGTTGTAGACGGATCCAGTGTTGCTGACACGAAAGGGCCCTTGGTAAATCCAACACTACTAACAGTGTTGTAGACGGATCCAGTGTTGCTGACAGAAGTGTAGGCGGGACCTACGCTATAAATAAAGGCCTGTATATGGGTTCAGGGCTACTGACAGTATTGTACACCAATTCAGTACTGCAGACTGATTCAGTGCTACTGACTGTACTGTAGACTGATTCAGTGCTACTGACAGGAGTGGACTGTAACCAGATCCAGCGCTGACGACATGCATGACACACTTCTTCAGTGCTGCTGACAAGAAGACTGGTGACAGACATGACAGCAAAAGAATCTAGCGCTGCTGACAGAAGACTATAGACGGACCAGGCCTTGCTACAACTTCCCCTCTCATCTTACAACCGCCGATCACTAGGGCTCTATGGCGCCACCATCCTAGTCTTGAGTTGACCATCTGTCCTCTTAAACTGGGTTTACCCGCGTTTCCACGTTGCCATTTTCCAGCCTCCAAAAAAAGGGAATAGTATCAAGGGTGTAGAGGGTGACCCTTGAAGTTCTTCCCTCCATCACCAGAAGAGACATTTCAACTCGTTGGTATTCTGAACCTGGTCTCTAAGCATGGCCAACAGAGTCTTGACTAAGACTTCTCCTCGCTGTTTCCACAACGCCGTCAGGCGGCGAAAATTGCATTTTTAAAATCATTCTTTTGGTGTTTTATGCTTCTATAAGAGGAGACAAGAATAAAAATTCTTTAAGGAATGCTGGTATGGCTTGGTTCTTAAAAGAAGGGTTAAAGATTTAGAGATTTTGCCACCGAAGTGGCTAGTTTATTGTACACCCCACAATTATCTTGTGGAGGGTAGTGGCTAGTTTATTGTACACCCCACAATTATCTTGTGGAGGGTAGTGGCTAGTTTATTGTACACCCCACAACCATCTTGTGGAGGGTAGTGGCTAGTTTATTGTACACCCCACAACCATCTTGTGGAGGGTAGTGGCTAGTTTATTGTACACCCCACAACCATCTTGTGGAGGGTAGTGGCTAGTTTATTGTACACCCCACAACCATCTTGTGGAGGGTAGTGGCTAGTTTATTGTACACCCCACAACCATCTTGTGGAGGGTAGTGGCTAGTTTATTGTACACTCCACAACCATCTTGTGGAGGGTAGTGGCTAGTTTATTGTACACCCCACAACCATCTTGTGGTGGGT
Organism: Cherax quadricarinatus; assembly: GCF_038502225.1. Lineage (NCBI taxonomy): Eukaryota > Metazoa > Arthropoda > Malacostraca > Decapoda > Parastacidae > Cherax > Cherax quadricarinatus. The sequence goes on along the minus strand of NW_027195423.1, from coordinate 173,684 downwards.
AGTGGCTAGTTTATTGTACACCCCACAACCATCTTGTGGAGGGTAGTGGCTAGTTTATTGTACACCCCACAACCATCTTGTGGTGGGTAGTGGCTAGTTTATTGTACACCCCACAACCATCTTGTGGCGGGTAGTGGCTAGTTTATTATGCACCTCATAGCCATCTTGTGGAGGGTAGCACAAGATCATATGGATACACAAAAGGCCTAGGAACTAGGCCCCAAAAAGGTTAAAGGAATGCTTTAAACAAGGGTGTTTTAACCTTTACACAATTACAGACCCTTAATAGATTAACATTCCCAGTGCCAAAATCAACACCACAATCACCAGTCCTGTTACGTACCAGTATCAGTGCAAAACATGTCATTACCTTTGCATTCTATATATGGGTATGTTAGATAAAAGGACACATGGGTAACTAATGTGACTTTTGTTGTGGCAACGTTGCGCTCTCCAGGAGCTTTGGTCAAGCTATTACAAACTCTACAGGAACACAGAGGGAATATATATATATAAGGGAGAGAGAGAGAGAGAGAGAGAGAGAGAGAGAGAGAGAGAGAGAGAGAGAGAGAGGGAGGGAGAGAGTGGGAAGGAGGGAAAGAAAAGACAGCTGGTATTGAAGGTTGTAAGTGACGATCTTACTGTGGTGATATTGTCCGAGCCAATCACATATATTACCCACATGGTGGATGATCCACCTTGCTTCCTCCTTCACTACCATCATCCACCTTGCTTCCTCCTTCACTACCATCATCCACCTTGCTTCCTCCTTCACTACCATCATCCACCTTGCTTCCTCCTTCACTACCATCACCCACATGGTGGATGATCCACCTTGCTTCCTCCTTCACTACCATCACCCACATGGTGGATGATCCACCTTGCTTCCTCCTTCACTACCATCACCCACATGGTGGATGATCCACCTTGCTTCCTCCTTCACTACCATCACCCACATGGTGGATGATCCACCTTGCTTCCTCCTTCACTACCATCACCCACATGGTGGATGATCCACCTTGCTTCCTCCTTCACTACCATCACCCACATGGTGGATGATCCACCTTGCTTCCTCCTTCACTACCATCATCCACCTTGCTTCCTCCTTCACTACCATCACCCACATGGTGGATGATCCACCTTGCTTCCTGCTTCACTACCATCACCCACATGGTGGATGATCCACCTTGCTTCCTCCTTCACTACCATCATCCACCTTGCTTCCTCCTTCACTACCATCACCCACATGGTGGATGATCCACCTTGCTTCCTGCTTCACTACCATCATCCACCTTGCTTCCTGCTTCACTACCATCATCCACCTTGCTTCCTGCTTCACTACCATCATCCACCTTGCTTCCTGCTTCACTACCATCACCCACATGGTGGATGATCCACCTTGCTTCCTGCTTCACTACCATCATCCACCTTGCTTCCTGCTTCACTACCATCATCCACCTTGCTTCCTGCTTCACTACCATCATCCACCATGCTTCCTGCTTCACTACAATCATCCACCTTGCTTCCTGCTTCACTACCATCATCCACCTTGCTTCCTGCTTCACTACCATCATCCACCTTGCTTCCTGCTTCACTACCATCATCCACCATGCTTCCTGCTTCACTACCATCATCCACCTTGCTTCCTGCTTCACTACCATCATCCACCATGCTTCCTGCTTCACTACCATCATCCACCTTGCTTCCTGCTTCACTACCATCATCCACCTTGCTTCCTGCTTCACTACCATCATCCACCTTGCTTCCTGCTTCACTACCATCATCCACCTTGCTTCCTGCTTCACTACCATCATCCACCATGCTTCCTGCTTCACTACCATCACCCACCATGCTTCCTGCTTCACTACCATCATCAACCATGCTTCCTGCTTCACTACCATCATCCACCTTGCTTCCTGCTTCACTACCATCATCCACCATGCTTCCTGCTTCACTACCATCATCCACCTTGCTTCCTGCTTCACTACCATCATCCACCTTGCTTCCTGCTTCACTACCATCATCCACCATGCTTCCTGCTTCACTACCATCATCCACCTTGCTTCCTGCTTCACTACCATCATCCACCTTGCTTCCTGCTTCACTACCATCATCCACCTTGCTTCCTGCTTCACTACCATCATCCACCTTGCTTCCTGCTTCACTACCATCATCCACCTTGCTTCCTGCTTCACTACCATCATCCACCATGCTTCCTGCTTCACTACCATCATCCACCTTGCTTCCTGCTTCACTACCATCATCCACCATGCTTCCTGCTTCACTACCATCATCCACCATGCTTCCTGCTTCACTACCATCATCCACCTTGCTTCCTGCTTCACTACCATCATCCACCTTGCTTCCTGCTTCACTACCATCATCCACCTTGCTTCCTGCTTCACTACCATCAACCACCTTGCTTCCTGCTTCACTACCATCATCCACCTTGCTTCCTGCTTCACTACCATCATCCACCTTGCTTCCTGCTTCACTACCATCATCCACCTTGCTTCCTGCTTCACTACCATCATCCACCTTGCTTCCTGCTTCACTACCATCATCCACCTTGCTTCCTGCTTCACTACCATCATCCACCTTGCTTCCTGCTTCACTACCATCATCCACCATGCTTCCTCCTTCACTACCATCATCCATCTTGCTTCCTGCTTCACTACCATCATCCACCTTGCTTCCTGCTTCACTACCATCATCCACCATGCTTCCTCCTTCACTACCATCATCCATCTTGCTTCCTGCTTCACTACCATCATCCACCTTGCTTCCTGCTTCACTACCATCATCCACCATGCTTCCTCCTTCACTACCATCATCCATCTTGCTTCCTGTTTCACTACCATCATCCACATGGATGATCCACTACCTGGCCCAGCATGCTCCCCAGGGCCGGATCATCCACCATGGTTTTCGACCTGAGTCTTGCTGTATTTCTGGCCAGTCAGAAATACATTTATAAAGGCTCCTTCATGACACAATATATTATTTCTAGTGGGGCAAAATGGCTGATTTGTGAAAGACTTTTATTCTGCCTTTTTTGTTGGGGTAAATGTCACTTTTTTTATATTTTATCCATGTAGTTAATTACTTATCTGATGAGTAATTTATTATTATAATTATTATTATTACGTAGTTATTCTTGTTCTCTTTGATTACCCACATCACTTATTTCTTATTCATGCCTTTTATTTTTTATGAATGAGAGAGGGAGAGAGAGAGAGAGAGAGAGAGAGAGAGAGAGAGAGAGAGAGAGAGAGCACAACTTAAGGATTGTATCTCAAGTGAGTGATGATAATGACAGTGGGAGAAGGACCAAGATTGTCAGAGAAACTCTGCTTGCCTTTCTTACTCTCTCTTTCTTTCTTATTTTTGTGATTTTCTGGTACAATGTGTTGGACGGTGAGAATGTTTGTTATACCTACATCAGTCATCACACATTGTTATGTTACAGGTGTCATGGATCAGACACAGGGACACACACATCCTGACTGTGAGATCGTTCACCTACACCAGTCATCACACATTGTTATGTTACAGGTATCATGGATCAGACACAGGGACACACACATCCTGACTGTGAGATCCTTCACCTACACCAGTCATCACACATTGTTATGTTACAGGTGTCATGGATCAGACACAGGGACACACACATCCTGACTGTGAGATCCTTCACCTACACCAGTCATCACACATTGTTATGTTACAGGTGTCATGGATCAGACACAGGGACACACACATCCTGACTGTGAGATCCTTCACATACACCAGTCATCACACATTGTTATGTTACAGGTGTCATGGATCAGACACAGGGACACACACATCCTGACTGTGAGATCGTTCACCTACACCAGTCATCACACATTGTTATGTTACAGGTGTCATGGATCAGACACAGGGACACACACATCCTGACTGTGAGATCCTTCACCTACACCAGTCATCACACATTGTTATGTTACAGGTGTCATGGATCAGACACAGGGACACACACATCCTGACTGTGAGATCCTTCACCTACACCAGTCATCACACATTGTTATGTTACAGGTGTCATGGATCAGACACAGGGACACACACATCCTGACGGTTGGATCCTTCACCTACACCAGTCATCACACATTGTTATGTTACAGGTGTCATGGATCAGACACAGGGACACACACATCCTGACTGTGAAATCCTTCACCTACACCAGTCATCACACATTGTTATGTTACAGGTATCATGGATCAGACACAGGGACACACACATCCTGACTGTGAGATCCTTCACCTACACCAGTCATCACACATTGTTATGTTACAGGTGTCATGGATCAGACACAGGGACACACACATCCTGACTGTGAGATCGTTCACCTACACCAGTCATCACACATTGTTATGTTACAGGTATCATGGATCAGACACAGGGACACACACATCCTGACTGTGAGATCCTTCACCTACACCAGTCATCACACATTGTTATGTTACAGGTGTCATGGATCAGACACAGGGACACACACATCCTGACTGTGGGATCCTTCACCTACATCAGTCATCACACATTGTTATGTTACAGGTGTCATGGATCAGACACAGGGACACACACATCCTGACGGTGAGATCCTTCACCTACACCAGACATTACAGATTGTTATGTTACAGGTATCATGGATCAGACACAGGGACACACACATCCTGACGGTTGGATCGTTCACCTACGCCATTGATCACACATTGTTATGTTACAGGTGTCATGGATCAGACACAGGGGCACACACATCCTGACGGTGGGATCCTTCACCTACACCAGTGATCACACATTGTTATGTTACAGGTGTCATGGATCAGACACAGGGACACACACACGTTGACTGTGGGATCCTTCACCTACACCAGTCATCACACATTGTTATGTTACAGGTGTCATGGATCAGACACAGGGACACACACACGTTGACTGTGGGATCCTTCACCTACACCAGTCATCACACATTGTTATATTACAGGTGTCATGGATCAGACACAGGGACACACATCCTGACTGTGAGATCCTTCACCTACACCAGTCATCACACATTGTTATGTTACAGGTGTCATGGATCAGACACAGGGACACACACATCCTGACGGTGAGATCCTTCACCTACACCAGTCATCACACATTGTTATGTTACAGGTGTCATGGATCAGACACAGGGACACACACATCCTGACGGTGAGATCCTTCACCTACACCAGTCATCACACATTGTTATGTTACAGGTGTCATGGATCAGACACAGGGACACACACATCCTGACGGTGAGATCCTTCACCTACACCAGTCATCACACATTGTTATGTTACAGGTGTCATGGATCAGACACAGGGACACACACATCCTGACTGTGGGATCCTTCACCTACACCAGTCATCACACATTGTTATGTTACAGGTATCATGGATCAGACACAGGGACACACACATCCTGACGGTGAGATTCTTCACCTACACCAGTCATCACACATTGTTATGTTACAGGTATCATGGATCAGACACAGGGACACACACATCCTGACGGTGAGATCCTTCACCTACACCAGTCATCACACATTGTTATGTTACAGGTGTCATGGATCAGACACAGGGACACACACATCCTGACGGTGAGATCCTTCACCTACACCAGTGATCACACATTGTTATGTTACAGGTGTCATGGATCAGACACAGGGACACACACATCCTGACGGTGGGATCCTTCACCTACACCAGTCATCACACATTGTTATGTTACAGGTGTCATGGATCAGACACAGGGACACACACATCCTGACGGTGGGATCCTTCACCTACACCAGTCATCACACATTGTTATGTTACAGGTGTCATGGATCAGACACAGGGACACACACATCCTGACTGTGAGATCCTTCACCTACACCAGTCATCACACATTGTTATGTTACAGGTGTCATGGATCAGACACAGGGACACACACATCCTGACTGTGGGATCCTTCACCTACACCAGTCATCACACATTGTTATGTTACAGGTGTCATGGATCAGACACAGGGACACACACATCCTGACGGTGAGATCCTTCACCTACACCAGTCATCACACATTGTTATGTTACAGGTGTCATGGATCAGACACAGGGACACACACATCCTGACGGTGAGATCCTTCACCTACACCAGTCATCACACATTGTTATGTTACAGGTGTCATGGATCAGACACAGGGACACACACATCCTGACGGTGAGATCCTTCACCTACACCAGTCATCACACATTGTTATGTTACAGGTGTCATGGATCAGACACAGGGACACACACATCCTGACGGTTGGATCGTTCACCTACACCAGTCATCACACATTGTTATGTTACAGGTGTCATGGATCAGACACAGGGACACACACATCCTGACGGTGAGATCCTTCACCTACACCAGTCATCACACATTGTTATGTTACAGGTGTCATGGATCAGACACAGGGACACACACATCCTGACGGTGGGATCCTTCACCTACACCAGTCATCACACATTGTTATGCTACAGGTGTCATGGATCAGACACAGGGACACACACATCCTGACGGTGGGATCCTTCACCTACACCAGTCATCACACATTGTTATGTTACAGGTGTCATGGGTTAGACACAGGGACACACACATCCTGACTGTGAGATCCTTCACCTACACCAGTCATCACAGATTGTTATGTTACAGGTGTCATGGATCAGACACAGGGACACACACATCCTGACGGTGGGATCCTTCACCTACACCAGTCATCACACATTGTTATGTTACAGGTGTCATGGATCAGACACAGGGACACACACATCCTGACTGTGAGATCCTTCACCTACACCAGTCATCACACATTGTTATGTTACAGGTGTCATGGATCAGACACAGGGACACACACATCCTGACGGTGAGATCCTTCACCTACACCAGTCATCACACATTGTTATGTTACAGGTGTCATGGATCAGACACAGGGACACACACATCCTGACGGTTGGATCGTTCACCTACACCAGTGATCACAGGTTCTCTGCGCTACATCGTGAAGGTACCAATGAATGGACGCTACAAATACGACACCCCACCATCCATGACACTGGTCTCTACGAGTGTCAAGTGTCAACTAAGCCTATACGAGCCTACCTCATCAGTCTACAGGTAGTAGGTAAGTGTCAGGTGTCAAATGATGCACTTAAGTTCTGCATGATCCCAGAAAGGTATCTCAGTACTGTGTAACACCAGTCCAGTGTACCTCAATGATCCCAGTACTGTGTAACACCAGTCCAGTGTACCTCAATGATCTGAGTACTGTGTAACATCAGTCCAGTGTACCTCAATGATCCCAGTACTGTGTAACACCAGTCCAGTGTACCTCAATGATCCCAGTACTGTGTAACACCAGTCCAGTGTACCTCAATGATCTGAGTACTATGTGTAACATCAGTCGAGTGTACCTCAATGATCCCAGTACTGTGTAACACAAGTCCAGTGTACCTCAATGATCCCAGTACTGTGTAACACCAGTCCAGTGTACCTCAATGATCCCAGTACTGTGTAACACCAGTCCAGTGTACCTCAATGATCCCAGTACTGTGTAACACCAGTCCAGTGTACCTCAATGATCCCAGTACTGTGTAACACCAGTCCAGTGTACCTCAATGATCCCAGTACTGTGTAACACCAGTTCCCGTTACTTCAATGCATGTGAAATGTATAGTGCAGAGGGCGCCATAAGTTAGTAATGCAGCTGAATATTAACCATGAAGATTTTAAGTCTATGAGAAGAGATACTAACAAATTATCACATGGAAACTAATACCCGTTTTATTCTCTCTCTCTCTTTCACACAGACACACACACACACACACACACACACACACACACACACACACACACACACACACACACATGTATCAGTCTTTAGGATTACATGCGCCATCAGTTTACAGTTCCCGAGTGCAGGCGGAAATCGGAGTGTGTGTTTCTCTATTTTAGTGTCCGTGTGTGTGTGTGTACTCACCCTCTCCTAGTTGAAGTTGCAGGGGTCGAGTCACAGCTCCTGGCCCAGCCGCTTCGCTGGTCGCTACTAGGTCACTCTTCCCCCTCCATGAACTTTATCATACCTCTTCTTAAAGCTATGAATGGATCCTGCCTCCACTTTATCGCTTCCCAAACTATTCCACTTCCTGACAACTCTGTGACTGTGTGTGTGTGTGTGTGTGTGTGTGTGTGTGTGTGTGTGTGTGTGTGTGTGTGTGTGTGTGTGTGTGTGTGTGTGTGTGTGTGTGTGTGTGTGTATGTGTACTCACCTACTCACTTAATTGTGGTTGCAGGGGTCAAGACTCAGCTCCTGGCCCCGCCTCTTCACTGACCGCTACTATGTCCTCTCTCTCCCTGCTCCATGAGCTTTATCATACCTCATCTTAAAACTATGTATGGTTCCTGACTCCACTACCTCACTTGCTAGGCTATTCCACTTCCTGACAACTCTATGACTGAAGAAATACTTCCTAACATCCCTTTGACTCATCTGGGTCTTCAACTTCCAACTGTGACCCCTTGTTTCTGTGTCCCATCTCTGGAACATCCTGTTTCTGTCCACCTTATCTATTCCACGCAGTATTTTGTATGTCGTTATCATGTCT
>NW_027195423.1:130000-157500 GCF_038502225.1 Cherax quadricarinatus | reverse complement strand
AGTGTCTTGAATGATTCCTTACTAAGGTATCGGAATGCTGTTCTCAGGTTTGCCAGGCGCCCATATGCTGCAGCAGTTATCTGATTGATGTGTGCTTCCGGAGACATGCTCGGTGTTATACTCACCCCAAGATCTTTCTCCTTGAGTGAGGTTTGCAGTCTTTGACCACCTAGCCTATACTCTGTCTGTGGTCTTCTGTGCCCTTCCCCTATCTTCATGACTTTGCATTTGGCAGGATTAAATTCGAGAAGTCATTTGCTGGACCAGGTGTCCAGTCTGTCCAGGTCTCTTTGAAGTCCTGCCTGGTCCTCATCAGATTTAATTCTCCTCATTAACTTCACATCATCTGCAAACAGGGACACTTCTGAGTCTAACCCTTCCATCATGTCGTTCACATATACCAAAAATAGCACTCGTCCTAGGACCGACCCCTGTGGGACCCCACTCGTCACAGGTGCCCACTGTGATACATCATTACGTACCATGACTCGTTGTTGCCTCCCTGTCAGGTATTCTCTGATCCATTGCAGTGCCCTTCCTGTTATATGCGCCTGATGCTCTAGCTTCTGCACTAATCTCTTGTGAGGAACTGTGTCAAAGGCCTTCTTGCAGTCCACCTATTTGTGTTCACCTATTTGTGGTTGCAGGGGTCGAGTCACAGCTCCTGGCCCCGCCCCTTCGCTGATTGATACTAGGTCCTCTCTCTCCCTGCCCCATGAGCTATATCATACCTCGCCTTAAAACTATGTATGGTTCCCGCCTCCACTACGTCACTTTCTAGGCTATTCCACGGCCTGACTACTCTATGACTGAAGAAATACTTCCTAACATCTCTTTGATTCATCTGAGTCTTCAACTTCCAATTGTGACCTTTTGTGTCTGTGTCCCTTCTCTGGAACATCCCGTCTTTGTCCACCTTGTCTATTCTGCGCAGTATTTTATGTCGTTATCATGTCTCCCCTGACCCTCCTGTCCTCCAGTGTCGTCAGGCCGATTTCCCTCAACCTTTCTTCGTAGGACAATCCCCGTAGCTCTGGGACTAGTCTTGTTGCAAACCTTTGCACCTTCTCTAATTTCTTGACGTAATTGACTAGGTGTGGATTCCAAACTGGTGCTGCATACTCCAGTATGGGCCTGACGTAAATGGTATACAGAATCTTAAACGAATCCTTACTGAGGTATCGGAACGCTATCCGTAGGTTTGCCAGGCGCCCGTATGCTGCAGCAGTTATCTGATTGATGTGCGCCTCAGGAGATATGCTCGGTGTTATACTCACCCCCAGATCTTTTTCCTTGAGTGAGGTTTGCAGTCTTTGGCCATCTAAACTATATTGTGTCTGCGGTCTTCTTTGCCCTTCCCCAATCTTCATGACTTTGCATTTGGCAGGGTTAAATTCAAGGAGCCAGTTGCTGGACCAGGCTTGTAGCCTGTCCAGGTCTCTTTGTAGTCCTGCCTGATCCTCATCCGATTTGATTCTTCTCATTAACTTCGCATCATCTGCAAACAAGGACACTTCTGAGTCTATCCCTTCCGTTATGTCGTTCACATATACCAAGAACAGCACAGGTCCTAGGACTGACCCCTGTGGAACCCCGCTTGTCACAGGCGCCCACTCTGACACCTCGTCGCGTACCATGACTCGTTGTTGCCTCCCTGTCAGGTATTCTCTGATCCATTGCAGTGCCTTTCCTGTTATGTGTGCCTGATCCTCTAGCTTTTGCAGTAACCTCTTGTGAGGAACTGTGTCGAAGGCCTTCTTGCAGTCCAAAAATATGCAGTCGATCCACCCCTCTCTCTCTTGTCTTACTTCTGTCACCTTGTCATAAAACTCTAGTAGGTTTGTGACACAGGATTTTCCTTCCCTGAAACCGTCTGGTTGTCAATTATACACTTGTTTCTTTCCAGGTGCCCCACCACTCTCCTCCTGATGATCTTCTCCATGACCTTGCATACTATACACGTTAGTGATACAGGTCTGTAGTTTAGTGCCTCATGTCTGTCTCCCTTTTAAAAATTGGGACTACATTTACCATTTTCCATACCTCGGGGAGTTGCCCAGTTTCAAATGATGCGTTGAAGATCTTTGTTAATGGCTCACACAATATCTCTTCTCCCTCTTTAAGGACCCATGGAGAGATGTTGTCTGGTCCCACCGCCTTTGAGGTGTCAAGTTCGCATAGCAGCTTCTTCACCTCCTCCTTGGTTATATGTACCTCATCCAGCACTTGCTGGTGTGCCCCCCTGTTCTAATTTCTTGGAGTCCTACTGGTTTCCACTGTAAATACCTCTTTAAATCTTGTGTTGAGCTCCTGACATACCTCTCGGTCGTTTCTTGTGAATTCCCCATCACCCTTCCTCAGTCTGATTACCTGGTCCTTGACTGTTGTTTTCTTCCTGATGTTTCTGTACAACAGCTTCGGGTCAGTCTTTATTTTTGATGCTATGTCATTTTCATATTGTCTCTGAGCCTCCCTTCTTATTTGTGCATATTCGTTTCTGGCTCTTCGGCTAATTTCTTTATTTTCCTGAGTTCTCTGTCTTCTGTACCTTTTCCATTCTCTAGTACACCTAGTTTTTGCCTCCCTACACCTTTGGGTGAACCAAGGACTCGTTCTGTTCTTCCCATTATTTCTGTTTCCCTTGGGAACAAACCTCTCCTCTGCCTCCTTGCATTTTGTTGCTACATAGTCCATCATTTCTTGTACTGGTTTTCCTGTCAGTTCCCTCTCCCACTGAATGTCTTGAAGGAAGTTCCTCATGCCTGAGTAGTTCCCCCTTTTGTAGTTTGGTTTTTCCCAGCCTATTCCTGCTACTCTCTCCACTTGCAGCTCAACTATGTAGTCAAAGCACAGAACCACATGATCACTAGCTCCCAGAGGCCTTTCATACATGATACCCTCGATGTCCGAACTACTCAAATTCAAATTCAAATTCAAAGTTTATTCTCTATAAGGATTATAATGCTGAGTTTACAGAATTTGGTTATTGTGTGGTTTACATGTAGTAAAATAATGATTACAGAGTGTACCACTAGAACACCTAGCATGGCTAGGCATTTCGGGCAGACTTAGTTTAATTCTTAATTTTAAAATATTACAAATTATGAGGTAAGTTGGTATTATGGCTAAGTGATTAAATACTAGTTTGTGAGTTTAGCAATGTGAATGCTTTTGTTTTGGCACAGTACATAGTTTCAGTTTTGGAGTATCACAGGATTCATTATTTTAAGAATGAGATTAATATTTCTGTTTATGGTCAAATGGGTGAGCGAGTGTAAGTGTGAACTACCAGGTGGTATTCGTGTAGTTATTTGACGGGGTGTATCAGGGAGATAAGATGTTTTCTAATGGTAGTTTTGAAGGTGATGAATGTGTCTGCAGTTCTAGAGTTCTCAGGTAGGGTGTTCCAGATTTTAGGGCCTTTGACATACATTGAATTTTTGTAAAGGTTTAGTCGGACACGGGGAATGTCGTAGAGATGTTTGTGTCTGGTGTTATGCCTGTGGGTTCTGTCACAACTATCAAGAAAGCATTTTAGGTCAAGGTTGATATTGGAGTTTAAGGTCCTGTAGATGTAGATTGCACAGTAGTAAGTGTGGATGTTCTGAACAGGGAGTAAGTTTAGATCTATGAAGAGTGGTGGGGGGGGGTGTTGCCAGGGATGGGATTTAGTGATTATTCTTACTGCAGCTTTTTGTTGGGTTATTATTGGCTTTAGGTGTGTTGCTGCAGTTGATCCCCAAGCACAAATAGCATAGGTGAGGTATGGATAAATAAGTGAGTGGTATAGTGTGAGAAGGGCATTTTGCGGCACGTAGTATCGTATCTTGGAGAGGATCCCAACCGTTTTGGATACTTTTTTGGTTATGTGTTGGATATGGGTGATGAATTTCAGGTTGTTGTCAAGGTATAGGCCTAGGAATTTGCCCTCATTATGTCTGGTAATTAGTGTGTTGTCGATCTTAACGTTAATTTGTGCATCTCCTGCTCTGCTACCAAACATAATATAGTAGGTTTTGTCAGTGTTAAGCGTAAGTTTATTGGCTGTCATCCAAGTCGATATTTTGATCAGCTCCTCGTTAACAATGGTGTTGAGGGTGGCAAGATTAGGGTGAGAGATGACATAAGTCGTGTCGACAGCAAAGAGAATGGGTTTCAGGTGTTGGGATACGTTTGGAAGATCATTGATGTATATGAGGAAGAGCAGGGGACCAAGGACACTTCCCTGCGGAACTCCAGTATCAAGTGGCCGTGTTGTTGATGCTGTGTCTTTAATGGTGACATACTGATACCTATTAGTAATGTAAGATTTGAAATAAGCAAGCGCATGGCCTCTTATACCGTAGTGATCAAGTTTGTGGAGTAGGATGTCGTGGTCTACTGTGTCAAAAGCTTTTCTTAGGTCAATAAAAATTCCTAGTGGATATTCCTTATTTTCCAATGCTGTGTAAAGCAGATCTAGCATTTTTATGATTGCATCATTAGTGCTTTTATTTTTCCTGAATCCAAATTGGCAGGGGTTGAGTATGTTTTGTGCCGTTATAAATGAATATAGTCTCCTGTGCACGAGTTTCTCAAAGATTTTGGATAGCAATGGTAAGTTAGATATTGGCCTATAGTTGTTTAAGTCTGTAGGGTCACCACCTTTATGTATTGGTGTAACCCTTGCCATCTTGAGTAGTTTCGGGAAGGTGCAAGTTTCTAGTGACTTGTTAAAAAGTAATGAAATAGCATGCAAAAGGACATGGGCCGCTCGCTTGTACAGTAATGGTGGGACATGAGACAGATTCCCCGAGTTATTTTTAAGTGGCTTTATAATCTCGGTGACTTCCGTGGGCTCAGTTGGAGCAAGATAGAAGGAATTAGGGAAATTCCCATCTAGGTAGTCCCCGGCATGGGCATTGGTATGTGAGATTTTATTGGCGAGATTAGATCCTATGGTTGAGAAGAAGTCGTTTATCTTGTTAGCTGTGTCAGTGGGATGTAGTGGTGTTTCATTAGGTTTAGTTAGGACAATATTCTTGGTTTTTCTCAGTTTGTGGGTCCCTAGAATCTGAGAGAGTGTTTTCCAGGTCTTTTTTATATCTCCTCTAGTGTCTGTGAATCTACTGGAGTAGTATAGTTGTTTGGCTTTCTTTATTAGTTTGGTGAGAACTGATGAATAGTGTTTAAGAATATCTTCGTGTATTAAGCCCTGTCTATATTGCTTTTCATATTGGTGTTTCTTGTCAATGGATTTCAGAATGGTGCTGGTTAGCCATGGGCAACCAAGCCGTTTGTTTGTGATCTGTTTCGTTTTTATAGGACAATGTTTGTTGTATAGTCTAAGTAATTTGTTAAGAAAAATGTCTGTCCAGTCATCAATACCATTGGCCTTGGAGAATTCTGTAGGCCAGTCAACAGTCTCTAGGTCAGCTGTGAACTTCCTTATTGAGGCCTCGTCATGAAGTCTAAATGAGACTTTGTTGTATTCAAGTGGTGGTTTACTAATGTTTGTCAGGAGGAAGGTAGGGTAGTGGTCTGTAGTGCTATCTGTGATTATCCCTGATTTAAGGGGGGCTAGTATATTGGTCCATATGTGGTCTATTATGGTTGCACTTGTCTCAGTGAGCCTGGTTGGTTTAGTTATTGTTGGTATGAGAAGTGTGTTGTTCACATTGTTGATGAAATCAGTTACAGGCTGATCATCTAGTAAGCCAAGGTTGATGTTGAAGTCTCCAGCTAAGAGAAGGTGGTGCTTATTCATTTGTCTGTTTGTTATTAGTGACTTTAATTTCTCACTGAAATTTGGGATGTTTGTGTGAGGTATCCGGTAAATGGCACCGATTGTTATAGGTGTCTTAAGGTTTTTTACAGTAAAATTAGCAAAAATGTATTCCCCATATTCATCACTAAAGCAAGTGGTGCTAATACAAGATAATTGGTTAGAGTAATAGATTGCAATACCACCCCCAACTTGGTTTGGTCTGCAGTTGTGAATTGCTGTGTATCCTGGTAGAGGGTAGATATCTATTGTGTCCTGCTTAAGCCAGGTCTCAGTAAGAATAATGCAGGAGAAGGGTGTCTTTAGTGATTCAAGGAGTGCTAGGAAGTCATCATAGTGTTTGCTTAAGGACCTAATGTTGTAGTTAAGTACTGATAGACTTTTAGCATTGCTTAGGATAGTGCTGGCTTGTGATGCTGTCTGATAAAGGCAGTTACTTTCCAATAGGTTTTGATTGGGTGTCAGATTATGGAGGTTTAGATCAGGGTCAACGTGATCAATCATCTTCTAGGTTTAAATTATGGTTATTTATATCCTGAGTTGTGTGTTGAGTTCTAGTACTGATATCTGTAGTGGTAGGAAGTTTGGACAAGTATATAGCTAGAGTATTTTGGTCATATAGAGTATAGTCACTAATACACATAATGAAGTTGATGTTGTCTATGTGTTGTGCTGGAATGAACTAAAGTACAACTAGGTATAAACTAGTAATATACAAGTAATATACAAGGACCAGTCTTGCTGGTTCATCCTCACCTCTCTCTCTGGTAGTCTCTCTAACATGTTGATGCATGAGGTTTTCCAGTATCACATCATCTTGGCTCTCCATGTTTCGGGACCCCCATGGGGCTCCAGGTTTTCCCAGTCAATCTCCTTGTGATTGAAATCACCCATAACTAGTAACTTTGCTCCCCCCATGTGTGCTCTCCTGGCCACCTCAGCTAGTGTGTCGACCATTGCTCTGTTGCTCTCATCGTATTCTTCTCTTGGCCTCCTGCAGTTCTGTGGTGGGTTGTACATTACTGCAATTATCACCTTATGTCCCTCAGACTGGATTGTTCCTACTTTCGCCTGTGCCATACATTCCTTCCATTTTCTCAAAACCCCACTGGTTTTTAATGAGCAGTGCAACTCCTACTCCCCCTCTCCTCCCTCTGTCTTTCCTGAGGATTTGATATCCGGATGGAAAGATTGAATCTGTTATTATTCTGGTGAGTTTTGTTTCTGTGAGTGCTATTATGTCTGGGGATGTCTCCTTGATTCTTTCGTGCCACTCCTCATACTTGTTTGTTATTCCATCTGCATTTGTATACCACACCTTCAACTTCTTTTCTAAGACTGTGGTCTGGGAGGTATATTGGGGTTGGGGAAGTGGGAGACCTGGTGAGGAACTATGGGTGGTTGCTGTGGGAGTGGAGTTTGTAATGTAGTGGGTGGGGGCATTGGATGTGGCATGGGTGTTTTGATTTAGAGTGTTTGGTTGCACTGGGGTTGACCTGGTTGGGAGGCTTCAATAGGAAGTTGTGAGGGAGGCTGTATTTGATCTTCTTCCTGGGTCTGGGATCTCTTTTCCTCCTTTCGCCTTTGTACCATCTCCCTCAGTTTCTGCCTTTCTTCTTGTGTTCTGTCGCGGTCGAGATACACCTTCCTGTATGCTGGCATGTCCCTTAATCGTGCTTTCTCCTGCAGGATCCTGGTCCGAGTCGCTTCTGCCTTGAAGGTCACTTTCACTGGCCGGGTTCTTTTTTTTACAAACCCCCCTATTCTCCGAAAATTTTCCAGCTGGGTCATGTCGTCTTCTCCTATTGCTTTCATGATGCTTTCAATTGCTTTTTTCCCCTTGTTTTCTTGCTTCATATGTTTCCCCTTCAATTTCCTGGAGCCCATACACAAAGACTGACCTCACCCTTTCATTCTCCCACTGCATATCCCTGTGTATCCCCTCATTTAATTTGGTTTCCTCCACTGCAGCTTTCCTTTCTTCAGTTTCACCAGCTAATGTACTTGGGCTCAGTGGCCTGTCATTTTCCCTTCTCGGCTTTCCTTGGGCTCTGTTGCTGTCTGTTAGGGCCTCCACATAAAGCTTAGCTCTTTCATTTACTACAGTCTCCTCTGATAGAGCTTCTCCATGCAGTTGTGCTCCTTCTTTCCCTACAGTCCCCTTATTTGTGACTGAGGTAGCAGTCTCAGCTGTCAATCCCAAAATGTTCTTTAGTTCTTTAGGCTGTTTCAGATTTTTCAGTTCCTCTTCTAAACTCTGTATCCTAGCTTCTGCTGCTTTGACATGCACCTCCCACTTCCTGCTTTCCATATCTATCCTCTCTTCCATTCTCATGCTAAGTTCTTCTAGTTTCTTTTCCCATTCATGATCCCTTTTTATGAGCTCTGCTGCCCAATCTTCCTTTGCAGCTTCCTCCTCCTGTCCCTTGGTTTTTCTTGTTGCTCTCTGGCAACCCATTTTTGTTTTATCCTGATTGCCTCAGAGTGGGAAACCTATGTAGTTCTGTATGTTAGGTTAGTAGTGTGTATGACAGAGTGTGGGGAGGAGGTAGTGGAGGAACTGTGGCTATGTGGGAGAGGAGTGGGGAGGGGTGGGTAGGGGGAGGGTGAACGGGGGAGGGGAGGGTGAACGAGGGAGGGGAGGGATCAGGGGAAGTAGTGAGATGTCGGTGGTGAGGGGGGGAGTGTATGTGTGTGTGTGTGTGTGTGTGTGTGTGTGTGTGTGTGTTCGTGTGTATGGGGGAGGTATGAGGGGGAGATACTGTTAATACATACCACATGTGTGTGTGTGTGTGTATGTGTATGTGTGTGTGTATATGTGTGTGTGTGTGTGTGTGTGTGTGTGTGTGTGTGTATGTGTGTGTGTGTGTGTGTGTGTGTGTGTGTGTGTGTGTGTGTGTGTGTGTGTGTGCAAAAAACCACTGGGAGAATTAAATGATAGCTCTAGGACTCTCTTGTTGCAATCAACACATCATCCTTCTCATTTCTACGACATTGCAAGCACCTAATGGTGTTGATTGCAACACGAAAGGCCTAAAGCTATCATTCAACTCCCCTGGTGGTTGTTTTGTGTGTATGTGTGTATAAATATATAGACAGACAGACTGATATAGACAGATACAGACAGACAGATAGACAGGCGTGTTTGCTGAAGTATCTGGTTGTAAGGGGTAACTAATGCAATGTTAACATAACAGCAGAAAAGTGTGTAGTAATGTGTACTCTGATTAAAGCAACAATGCTTTCAATTTAGTGCGAGAAGAGATGAGTCCAAAGCTGATCATCACAAGTTGACCAGGAGGGGGTCTACCGGGGAGGGGGGCACTGACCCCCCTGAACTATCCACGGAAATAATGGTATGACTTCCTTAAGGGTTTGCCGATTCATCCTCTAAGAAGTCTTTAATGCTCTCTTTCTCTCTCAAAACAAAGGAACACTTCACATCTAGCTTTCACTTATTTAATTTTAAGACATTAGTAGCTTTTAAACGCCTTCCAGGAGCCATGTAATGTGTGACCAGCCAATGTACGAATGTTAGGAGAGAGAGAGAGAGAGAGAGAGAGAGAGAGAGAGAGAGAGAGAGAGAGAGAGAGAGAGAGAGAGAGAGAGAGAATATTATAATCAAGGGGAAGCGCTAAACTCATAGGATTATACAGCGCCTGTGGGGGGGTAAGGAAGGTATTCAGGGAACTGGAGCACAGAAGAGAGAGAAAGAGAGAAAGAGAGAGAGAGAGAGAGAGAGAGAGAGAGAGAGAGAGAGAGAGAGAGAGAGAGAGAGAGAGAGAGAGAGAGAGAGAGAGAGAGAGAGAGAGAGAGAGAGACAGACAGACAGACATAAACACCTGAGCATCGCACAGGTGGGCATGACAGTGGTTCACCTTGTCTCGTAAACGAACATTCCTTGCAATCTAAACCACTGAACAAATGATCATCAACTTGCTGCCAGCTGTTGGCCTCAAACTGTCAACATTATCACTCTGCTATCTGTCTGCCTGTAAATTCCCGTGTCATTATGAAGCGGTAATTCCTCCACGAACCATTGCACTAACACAGAATCGTTGGCAAGGGAGAAGTGAACGAGATAGCAGTTGTTGCTAGTAATGAAGGTTGGTAGATGAATGGTTCAGAGAACCGACATGTTGACAAATTAGACACATGTGCAACTCTTGGGTATCTTTATTGAGGAAACGTTTCGCCACACAGTGGCTTCATCAGTCCATACACATGAGAAACATGAAGAACAGGAGAATGAGGTAATCATTCCCTCAACCTTGAGTCGATGTGGTCAGTCCATTCTATTCAAGATTGATGGACTGACCACATTGACTCAAGGTTGAGGGACTGATTACCTCATTCTCCTCCTGTTCTTCATGCTTCTCCTGTGTATGGACTGTTAGGTAAGACACATATGCAACAGTTAGGTATCTTTATTTCGAAACGTTTCGCCTACACAGTAGGCTTCTTCAGTCGAGTACAGAAAAGTTGATAGAAGCAGAAGATACTTGAAGACGATGTAATCAGTCCATCACCCTTAAAGTTTTGAGGTGGTCAGTCCCTCAGTCTGGAGAAGAGCATTGTTCCATAGTATGAAACAATATGGAGAAGAAGTGACAGGATGGAGCTTTTTATAGCGCCAAGAGGTGAGACGTAGGCCACTAGGAGAGGTAAGAACGCAGATGTTGAGAGGTCAGGTCCCTCTCAAATCCAGCCCCTCTCACTAGTGGAAGTTGTCGAAGTTGATTGCAGGTCTGTACCAAGATACCCTTGTGTTGCAGTGTCTGACAGATTGAACATTAAAATGGTATAAAATATGGACTGATGAAGCCACTGTGTGGCGAAACGTTTCCTCAATAAAGATACCCAAGAGTTGCACATGTGTCTAATTAATCAGTAATGAAGGTATCCAGATATCCGTCTGAAAAGAGGAAACTATGTGACATGACCTAACTAGGTTAGAGCATTGGCTTAAGCCGGTAGGAGACTTGGACCTGCCTCGCATGGGCCAGAAGAGCATTGGCTTAAGCCGGTAGGAGACTTGGACCTGCCTCGCATGGGCCAGAAGGCCTGCTGCGGTGTTCCTTCTTTCTTATGTTCTTACGTTAGTAATAAAGTTGGTAGAATTACCGACAATATGTATAGTAAAAGGACACAAGTGCAACTAATGTGACATTTATTGTGGCAACGTTTCGCTCTCCAGGAGCTTTATCAAGCTCCTGGAGAGCGAAACGTTGCCTCAATAAAATGTCATATGAGTTGCACTTGTGTCCCATTATCTCACATATTTTCGGTAATTCTAACATTAATACAAAAAATAAACGCGAATGCAGGTATAAAGCGATCTTTTATTGACAACGTTTCGCCCACCAGTGGCCTTTATCAAGTCACAAACAGATCTGAGGGAATGGTATGGTGATACCGACAAGATGTTGCGAAAGATATTTATGTATAGTTCAGGACATTTATTAAAGGAAACGTTTCGCCACTGATGAAGCCACTCGTGGCGAAACGTTCCCTTTAATAAATGTCATGAACTGTACATAAGTGTACACGAGTATATACAGTGTGGAGAGTCAGGTGGAGAATGTTGGGGAGGATGTATCTGAGATGGACCTACCCGGGCGAAACATGGGCGAAACCTAGTCAATAAAGAATCCCATTATACTGTATTTGTGTTTATTTTTTCCAATTATGCTGGTATACAGAGCGGTCGTTTAGCTCTGGTCCAAAACTCAGGTTGTTTTTAATATCCGTGTTTGGGTTTCATTGATCTAACAGAAACCGGGTTTATTGTTTGGGGTGTGATTGGTCCGCCAGAGCGGGTTCGTTATGGCTGTTTGACAATGAGTGGTCCGACAATCAGAGGGTTCGTTAAGGGAACTTGGAACGTGGCTCTGATTGGTTCAACTTTTAGTATCATTTTATTAGTATTATCAACACACTACGATCATTCGTTAAATCAACTTGTATTTAAAACGTAATTACGAAATGCGAGTTTATACACACACAGAATATTAACCAGAGAATATTCCCTGGTGTAATACCAGAGAATATTCCCTGGTGCAATACCAGATAATATTCCCTAGTGTAATACCAGAGAATATTCCCTGGGGTAATACCAGAATATTAAACAGAATATTCCCTGGTGTGATACCAGAATATTAACCAGAGAATATTCCCTGGTGTAATACCAGAGAATATTCCCTGGGGTAATACCAGAATATTAAACAGAATATTCCCTGGTGTGATACCAGAATATTAACCAGAGAATATTCCCTGGGGTAATACCAGAGAATATTCCCTGGGGTAATACCAGAGAATATTCCCTGGGGTAATACCAGAATATTAAACAGAATATTCCCTGGTGTGATACCAGAATATTAACCAGAGAATATTCCCTGGTGTAATACCAGAGAATATTCCCTGGGGTAATACCAGAATATTAAACAGAATATTCCCTGGTGTGATACCAGAATATTAACCAGAGAATATTCCCTGGTGTAATACCAGAGAATATTCCCTGGGGTAATAGCAGAATATTAAACAGAATATTCCCTGGTGTGATACCAGAATATTAACCAGAGAATATTCCCTGGGGTAATACCAGAGAATATTCCCTGGGGTAATACCAGAATATTAAACAGAATATTCCCTGGTGTGATACCAGAATATTAACCAGAGAATATTCCCTGGTGTAATACCAGAGAATATTCCCTGGGGTAATACCAGAATATTAAACAGAATATTCCCTGGTGTGATACCAGAATATTAACCAGAGAATATTCCCTGGTGTAATACCAGAGAATATTCCCTGGGGTAATACCAGAATATTAAACAGAATATTCCCTGGTGTGATACCAGAATATTAACCAGAGAATATTCCCTGGTGTAATACCAGAGAATATTCCCTGGGGGTAATACCAGAATATTAAACAGAATATTCCCTGGTGTGATACCAGAATATTAACCAGAGAATATTCCCTGGTGTAATACCAGAGAATATTCCCTGGGGTAATACCAGAATATTAAACAGAATATTCCCTGGTGTGATACCAGAATATTAACCAGAGAATATTCCCTGGTGTAATACCAGAGAATATTCCCTGGGGTAATACCAGAATATTAAACAGAATATTCCCTGGTGTGATACCAGAATATTAACCAGAGAATATTCCCTGGTGTAATACCAGAGAATATTCCCTGGGGTAATACCAGAATATTAAACAGAATATTCCCTGGTGTGATACCAGAATATTAACCAGAGAATATTCCCTGGTGTAATACCAGAGAATATTCCTTGGTGCAATACCAGAGAATATTCCCTGGGGTAATACCAGAATATTAAACAGAATATTCCCTGGTGTGATACCAGAATATTAACCAGAGAATATTCCCTGGTGTAATACCAGAAAATTAAACAGAATATTCCCTGGTGTGATACCAGAATATTAACCAGAGAATATTCCCTGGTGTAATACCAGAGAATATTCCCTGGGGTAATACCAGAATATTAAACAGAATATTCCCTGGTGTGATACCAGAATATTAACCAGAGAATATTCCCTGGTGTAATACCAGAGAATATTCCCTGGTATATCAGAAAATATTCCCTGGTGTAATACCAGAGAATATTCCCTGGTGCAATACCAGATAATATTCCCTAGTGTAATACCAGAGAATATTCCCTGGTGTAATGGTGTTCTGTGATTGTGTTGCAACAACTTAATTAAAACCAGAGATAATTTAATAAAGTATTGTGATGGCTTCAATAAAGGAGGTAATAATTGGTTAATTATATGATGGCCGCCTCCTGCTCCTCCTCCTGTGAGTAACATGGCACTCCAAGACGATGACAATCATTGGTGGTAATGAACGATGTGTGGGAGACCTGGTAGAGGTGGGGGATGGTGAGAGTGAGAGGAAGGGGTTGTGAGGGGAAGGGGGTGGTGTGGGGAGGGTAGGTGAGGGGTAGAGAAGGTTATGTAGCAGGAGGTAACACCGGCCAGAAAAGTGGTTGTCGGAGTTCAACCCCAGCAAGTGGAATATTAAATGTGTAAAGTCCAGAAACATTGTGTGTGTGTGTGTGTGTGTGTGTGTGTGTGTGTGTGTGTGCTCACCCATTTTTAGCTCCAGGGGTCGATTCACAGTTGTGGTCCCGCCTCTTCACTGGTCCACTCTGCTGCGTGAGGTCTGTCATACTTAGACCAAAACATCGTCTTAAAGTTTGTTTCTCCTTTGTGAACTTTATTTCTGTATGGAACTGTCCTTGTTATTCCTATCTACTCCTCTAGCTGTACCCTAGTCTCTTGTCAGCTATGTACAAGACGCACTTCTTATAGTATTGATATATACAGTCCACCCATCACTCTCGTGTGTCTCACAAAATCGTAATGACACGATTGTAAACAAATCATACCAGGGGCGGGGCTTGAACCCGTGATCAGTCATAAAACTCCAGACCGACGCGCTAGCCACTGGGTCAGCTGGCTACAACAAGATTTGTCCAACTATGTATATTTATACACGATAGGAAGGTCAGCATCGGCACCGCTGTGACCATAAAAGTAAGTTTGTAGCCAGCTGGCCCAGGGGCTTACGCGTCGGTCTGGAATTTTATGACTCTCTGATCGCGGGTTCTATCCCTGCCCGTGGTACGGTTTCTCTCATGTGTTATTTGTGTTTTTAAGAATCCATTGATATCGAGGTGATGCACTAGTCTTCTCCTGGTAATCTTCTCCATAACCTTACATATTATGTCAGTCACACTGGTCTGTAGCTTAATGCTACCTGTTTGTCCCTTTTTTTAATATCGGGACTATGTTAAGTGTTCTGCAGAGATCAGGCAGCTGCCCTATTTCAAGTGACTTGTTGACTATCACTGCCAGTAGTTTATACAGTTCTTATGCTCCTGTCAGTACCCACTGAGAGATGTCTGGTCACACTGCCTTCTAGGTATCAAGTTCACCCACTAGTTTCTACACCTGTTGTATGCAGTGTTTCTAGTACTTGGAGGTGCACTCTCCCTCTTGGACTCACTGGTAATATTCCTTATTCCACAGAGAAAACCTCCGTTCTGTTTCTCACAGACATTCTGATCATTCCTTGTGAGCTCCCCTCCTTCTCCAACCTTAGTACCTTGACCTTCATAGCTGTCTTCTTTCTAATGTGGCTGTGTAATAACCTCGGCTCAGATCTGGCTTTCGATAACATGTCATTCTCAGATTGTCATTCATCCTGTCTTCCTACCCAGAGTATTTCTGGCTCACCTGCTCGCTTACTTGTTCTCCAGCGTTCTTTGTTCTTCACATTTCATCCAAGCTTTTGTACCATTAACTTTTACCCGGCTGCATCTCTGGGTTACCATCACTCACCTTGATGCTGTTTCTCCTCTGCTTGCCCGCTCTTTACGCCGATTATACTTTATCATGTGTGTGTGTGTGTGTGTGTGTGTGTGTGTGTGTGTGTGTGTGTGTGTGTGTGTGTGTGTGTGTGTCCACGTATACTCAGCACCAGCATACACACCAGTGTGTACACACACACACACGCGCGCGTACACATGTGTATATGTGAGAATCTTTGCATCAGATCCACTATAATGATTACCAATAAGCCAATATACCCCCGGGGCACTACCCCCCCAGAGAAATGTACCTCCCCAGGTGCACTGTACCCCCTGGAACTGTACCTCCCCCCAGGGGTGCTGCACTCCCTCCAGGGGCACTGCACCTCCCCCAGGGGTGCTGCACCTCCTCCCAAAGGGGCTGCACCTCCTCCCAGGGGACACTGCACCTCCCCCAGGGGACACGGAACTGCACATCCCCCAGGGGACACTACACTCCCCCATGGGGTACTGCACCTCCCCCCGGAGGTACTGCACCTCCCCAGGGGGTACTGCACCTCCCCCAGGGGACACTACACTCCCCCGGGTCACTGCACCTCCCCCCAGGGGACACGGCGCTCCCCCAGGGGACACTGCACTCCCCCAAAAGGTACTGCACTTCCCCCATGGGGCACTGCACCTCCCCCAGGGGGTACTGCACCTCCCCAGGGGGTACTGCACCTCCCCCAGGGGACACAACACTCCCCCGGGACACTGCACCTCCCCCCAGGGGACACGGCGCTCCCCCAGGGGACACTGCACTCCCCCAAGGGGTACTGCACCTCACCCATGGGGCACTGCACCTCCCTCAGGGGGTACTACACCTCCCCAGGGGGTACTGCACCTCCCCCAGGGGACACTACACTCCCCCGGGACATTGCACCTCCCCCCAGGGGACACGGCGCTCCCCCAGGGGGCACTGCACTCCCCCAAGGGGTACTGCACCTCCCCCAGGGGGTACTGCACCTCCCCTTTTTCTATCTTTATTAACCTTTAACTGCCTTCATTCGTCTCTAAAAATAAATTTAATAATTTTTAAGAGTCTCAGTGGACTTTATTAGTCAATATCAATGATTATTCGTCTCTAAAAACCTTTCACTAGACTTTATTACTCTAGATAAACCTTCATTAGCCTCTTAAAAAAGGATTTTATTAGTTTTTACTAGATTTTACACGATTTTATTAGTTTTTACTAGATTTTACACGATTTTATTAGTTTTTACTAGATTTTACACGATTTTATTAGTTTTTACTAGATTTTACACGATTTTATTAGTTTTTACTAGATTTTACACGACTTTATTAATTTTTACTAGATTTTAAACGAATTTATTAATTTTTACTAGATTTTAAACGACTTTATTAATTTTTACTAGATTTTAAACGACTTTATTAGTCTACATTAACCTTTAACTGTCTTCATTTCCCTCTAAATAAAATAATTTTTTATTTTTATTTTCACAAATTTTGATGTTCTTTATTACTGTATATTAATCAACTGGCTTTATTTTTCTCAATAAAGATTCTTATCAACTTTCTCTAGCTTAAATTGTGCTATTTCTAAATATTCTTTATTATCTTTATCAGTTTATCAATTAACTTTATTGACGTTTATTATTAAATGTATTATTGCAGGCTTTATTGATTTATTAAGACTTTATGTGAGGGTGTGAGTGGAGCCTCAGCAGGGGTTGTCTGGACCCCTTAGGTGTGAGTGGTGCCTCAGCAGGGGTTGTGTGGACTTCTTAGGTGTGAGTGGAGCCTCAGCAGGGGTTGTGTGGACCCCTTAGGTGTGAGTGGTGCCTCAGCAGGGGTTGTGTGGACTTCTTAGGTGTGAGTGGAGCCTCAGCAGGGGTTGTGTGGACCCCTTAGGTGTGAGTGGAGCCTCAGCAGGGGTTGTGTGGACCCCTTAGGTGTGAGTGGATCCTCAGCAGGGGTTGTGTGGACCCCTTAGGTGTGAGTGGAGCCTCAGCAGGGGTTGTGTGGACCCCTTAGGTGTGAGTGGAGCCTCAGCAGGGGTTGTGTGGACCCCTTAGGTGTGAGTGGAGCCTCAGCAGGGGTTGTGTGGACCCCTTAGGTGTGAGTGGATCCTCAGCAGGGATTGTGTGGACCCCTTAGGTGTGAGTGGATCCTCAGCAGGGGTTGTGTGGACCACTTAGGTGTGAGTGGATCCTCAGCAGGGGTTGTGTGGACCACTTAGGTGTGAGTGGTGCCTCAGCAGGGGTTGTGTGGACCCCTTAGGTGTGAGTGGATCCTCAGCAGGGTTTGTGTGGACCCCTTAGGTGTGAGTGGAGCCTCAGCAGGGTTTGTGTGGACCCCTTAGGTGTGAGTGGAGCCTCAGCAGGGTTTGTGTGGACCCCTTAGGTGTGAGTGGAGCCTCAGCAGGGGTTGTGTGGACCCCTTAGGTGTGAGTGGAGCCTCAGCAGGGTTTGTGTGGACCCCTTAGGTGTGAGTGGTGCCTCAGCAGGGGTTGTGTGGACCCCTTAGGTGTGAGTGGAGCCTCAGCAGGGTTTGTGTGGACCCCTTAGGTGTGAGTGGTGCCTCAGCAGGGGTTGTATGGACCCGTTAGGTGTGAGTGGAGCTTCAGCAGGGGTTGTGTGGACCCCTTAGGTGTGAGTGGTGCCTCAGCAGGGGTTGTGTGGACCCCTTAGGTGTGAGTGGTGCCTCAGCAGGGATTGTGTGGACCCCTTAGGTGTGAGTGGATCCTCAGCAGGGGTTGTGTGGACCACTTAGGTGTGGGTGGATCCTCAGCAGGGGTTGTGTGGACCACTTAGGTGTGAGTGGATCCTCAGCAGGGGTTGTGTGGACCACTTAGGTGTGAGTGGTGCCTCAGCAGGGGTTGTGTGGACCCCTTAGGTGTGAGTGGTGCCTCAGCAGGGGTTGTGTGGACCCCTTAGGTGTGAGTGGAGCCTCAGCAGGGGTTGTGTGGACCCCTTAGGTGTGAGTGGATCCTCAGCAGGGTTTGTGTGGACCCCTTAGGTGTGAGTGGAGCCTCAGCAGGGGTTGTGTGGACCCCTTAGGTGTGAGTGGAGCCTCAGCAGGGTTTGTGTGGACCCCTTAGGTGTGAGTGGAGCCTCAGCAGGGGTTGTGTGGACCCCTTAGGTGTGAGTGGAGCCTCAGCAGGGTTTGTGTGGACCCCTTAGGTGTGAGTGGTGCCTCAGCAGGGGTTGTGTGGACCCCTTAGGTGTGAGTGGTGCCTCAGCAGGGGTTGTATGGACCCGTTAGGTGTGAGTGGAGCTTCAGCAGGGGTTGTGTGGACCCCTTAGGTGTGAGTGGAGCCTCAGCAGGGGTTGTGTGGACCCCTTAGGTGTGAGTGGAGCCTCAGCAGGGGTTGTGTGGACCCCTTAGGTGTGAGTGGTGCCTCAGCAGGGGTTGTGTGGACTTCTTAGGTGTGAGTGGAGCCTCAGCAGGGGTTGTGTGGACCCCTTAGGTGTGAGTGGAGCCTCAGCAGGGGTTGTGTGGACCCCTTAGGTGTGAGTGGAGCCTCAGCAGGGGTTGTGTGGACCCCTTAGGTGTGAGTGGAGCCTCTGCAGGGGTTGTGTGGACCCCTTAGGTGTGAGTGGAGCCTCAGCAGGGGTTGTGTGGACCCCTTAGGTGTGAGTGGATCCTCAGCAGGGGTTGTGTGGACCCGTTAGGTGTGAGTGGAGCCTCAGCAGGGGTTGTGTGGACCCCTTAGGTGTGAGTGGAGCCTCAGCAGGGGTTGTGTGGACCCCTTAGGTGTGAGTGGAGCCTCAGCAGGGGTTGTGTGGACCCCTTAGGTGTGAGTGGATCCTCAGCAGGGATTGTGTGGACCACTTAGGTGTGAGTGGATCCTCAGCAGGGGTTGTGTGGACCACTTAGGTGTGAGTGGATCCTCAGCAGGGGTTGTGTGGACCACTTAGGTGTGAGTGGTGCCTCAGCAGGGGTTGTGTGGACCCCTTAGGTGTGAGTGGTGCCTCAGCAGGGGTTGTGTGGACCCCTTAGGTGTGAGTGGAGCCTCAGCAGGGGTTGTGTGGACCCCTTAGGTGTGAGTGGATCCTCAGCAGGGTTTGTGTGGACCCCTTAGGTGTGAGTGGAGCCTCAGCAGGGTTTGTGTGGACCCCTTAGGTGTGAGTGGAGCCTCAGCAGGGTTTGTGTGGACCCCTTAGGTGTGAGTGGTGCCTCAGCAGGGGTTGTGTGGACCCCTTAGGTGTGAGTGGAGCCTCAGCAGGGTTTGTGTGGACCCCTTAGGTGTGAGTGGTGCCTCAGCAGGGGTTGTATGGACCCGTTAGGTGTGAGTGGAGCTTCAGCAGGGGTTGTGTGGACCCCTTAGGTGTGAGTGGTGCCTCAGCAGGGGTTGTGTGGACCCCTTAGGTGTGAGTGGTGCCTCAGCAGGGATTGTGTGGACCCCTTAGGTGTGAGTGGATCCTCAGCAGGGGTTGTGTGGACCACTTAGGTGTGATTGGATCCTCAGCAGGGGTTGTGTGGACCACTTAGGTGTGAGTGGATCCTCAGCAGGGGTTGTGTGGACCACTTAGGTGTGAGTGGTGCCTCAGCAGGGGTTGTGTGGACCCCTTAGGTGTGAGTGGTGCCTCAGCAGGGGTTGTGTGGACCCCTTAGGTGTGAGTTTAACCTCAGCAGGGGTTGTGTGGACCCCTTAGGTGTGAGTGGATCCTCAGCAGGGTTTGTGTGGACCCCTTAGGTGTGAGTGGAGCCTCAGCAGGGTTTGTGTGGACCCCTTAGGTGTGAGTGGAGCCTCAGCAGGGTTTGTGTGGACCCCTTAGGTGTGAGTGGAGCCTCAGCAGGGGTTGTGTGGACCCCTTAGGTGTGAGTGGAGCCTCAGCAGGGTTTGTGTGGACCCCTTAGGTGTGAGTGGTGCCTCAGCAGGGGTTGTGTGGACCCCTTAGGTGTGAGTGGTGCCTCAGCAGGGGTTGTATGGACCCGTTAGGTGTGAGTGGAGCTTCAGCAGGGGTTGTGTGGACCCCTTAGGTGTGAGTGGTGCCTCAGCAGGGGTTGTGTGGACCCCTTAGGTGTGAGTGGTGCCTCAGCAGGGATTGTGTGGACCCCTTAGGTGTGAGTGGTGCCTCAGCAGGGGTTGTGTGGACCCCTTAGGTGTGAGTGGAGCCTCAGCAGGGGTTGTGTGGACCCCTTAGGTGTGAGTGGAGCCTCAGCAGGGGTTGTGTGGACCCCTTAGGTGTGAGTGGAGCCTCAGCAGGGGTTGTGTGGACCCCTTAGGTGTGAGTGGAGCCTCAGCAGGGGTTGTGTGGACCCCTTAGGTGTGAGTGGAGCCTCAGCAGGGGTTGTGTGGACCCCTTAGGTGTGAGTGGAGCCTAAACAGGGGTTGTGTGGACCCCTTAGGTGTGAGTGGAGCCTCAGCAGGGGTTGTGTGGACCCCTTAGGTGTGAGTGGAGCCTGAGCAGGGGTTGTGTGGACACCTTAGGTGTGAGTGGTGCCTCAGCAGGGGTTGTGTGGACACCTTAGGTGTGAGTGGTGCTTCAGCAGGGGTTGTGTGGACACCTTAGGTGTGAGTGGTGCTTCAGCAGGGGTCGAGTGGACCCCTGAGGAGTGAGTGGAGCCTGAGCAGGGGTCGTGTGGACCCTTTTGGTGTGAGTGGAACCTCGGCAGGGGTCGTGTGGACCCCTTAAGAGTGTAACCCCGCAGACTAGGCTTCAGGTAGCCCATGATTCAGTGTCACTACTCGCCATTACAGTACCGAGAGCTCAGATCGTGCACTCGCCAGAGCTCCACACAGCAGAGGGAGAAGCACTCAACCTTACCTGTGTTGTGAGTCCAAGTCCTGCACCTCCAGAGTACATCTTCTGGTACCACAGAGGAGAGGTAAGACCACATCTATCTACCTATCTATACCTATAACAGTAGAAGTGGTAGCAACAGCAGCAGCAGAGACACTGGTGGCCGTTATTTAAAACAAAGGCTGGCTGGTAATACTATGCAAATGTTGGCTGTGTGAAGAAAGTTCTCAACACTGTAGACCAGAGTAACGTAAATGTTACCTTGCTGTCTGTACCACACAGACAGCAACGTAATGTTACCTTGCTGTCTGTACCACACAGACAGCAACGTAATGTTACTTTGCTGTCTGTACCACACAGCGATGTAATGTTACTTTGCTGTCTGTACCACACAGACAGCGACGTAATGTTACTTTGCTGTCTGTACCACACAGACAGCAACGTAATGTTACTTTGCTGTCTGTACCACACAGCGATGTAATGTTACCTTGCTGTCTGTACCACACAGACAGCAACGTAAATGTTACCTTGCTGTCTGTACCACACAGACAGCAACGTAATGTTACTTTGCTGTCTGTACCACACAGCGATGTAATTTTACTTTGCTGTCTGTACCACACAGACAGCGACGTAATGTTACTTTGCTGTCTGTACCACACAGACAGCAACGTAATGTTACCTTGCTGTCTGTACCACACAGACAGCAACGTAATGTTACTTTGCTGTCTGTACCACACAGACAGCAACGTAATGTTACTTTGCTGTCTGTACCACACAGACAGCAACGTAATGTTACTTTGCTGTCTGTACCACACAGACAGCAACGTAATGTTACTTTGCTGTCTGTACCACACAGACAGCACGTAATGTTACCTTGCTGTCTGTACCACACAGACAGCAACGTAATGTTACTTTGCTGTCTGTACCACACAGACAGCAACGTAATGTTACCTTGCTGTCTGTACCACACAGCGATGTAATGTTACCTTGCTGTCTGTACCACACAGACAGCAACGTAAATGTTACCTTGCTGTCTGTACCACACAGACAGCAACGTAATGTTACTTTGCTGTCTGTACCACACAGCGATGTAATGTTACTTTGCTGTCTGTACCACACAGACAGCGACGTAATGTTACTTTGCTGTCTGTACCACACAGACAGCAACGTAATGTTACCTTGCTGTCTGTACCACACAGACAGCAATGTAATGTTACTTTGCTGTCTGTACCACACAGACAGCAACGTAATGTTACTTTGCTGTCTGTACCACACAGACAGCAACGTAATGTTACTTTGCTGTCTGTACCACACAGACAGCAACGTAATGTTACTTTGCTGTCTGTACCACACAGACAGCAACGTAATGTTACCTTGCTGTCTGTACCACACAGACAGCACATAATGTTACCTTGCTGTCTGTACCACACAGACCGCAACGTAATGTTACTTTACTGTCTGTACCACACAAACAGCAACGTAATGTTACCTTGCTGTCTGTACCACACAGACAGCAACGTAATGTTACCTTGCTGTCTGTACCACACAGACAGCAATGTAATGTTACTTTGCTGTCTGTACCACACAGACAGCAACGTAATGTTACTTTGCTGTCTGTACCACACAGACAGCAACGTAAATGTTACTTTGCTGTCTGTACCACACAGACAGCAACGTAATGTTACTTTGCTGTCTGTACCACACAGACAGCAACGTAAATGTTACTTTGCTGTCTGTACCACACAGACAGCACATAATGTTACCTTGCTGTCTGTACCACACAGACAGCAACGTAATGTTACTTTGCTGTCTGTACCACACAGACAGCAACGTAATGTTACTTTGCTGTCTGTACCACACAGACAGCAACGTAATGTTACTTTGCTGTCTGTACCACACAGACAGCAACGTAATGTTACCTTGCTGTCTGTACCACACAGACAGCACATAATGTTACCTTGCTGTCTGTACCACACAGACAGCAACGTAATGTTACTTTACTGTCTGTACCACACAGACACGCAGAATGACGGAGATACATAGAATGACGGAGACAGAGAGAAGAGAGATAGAGAATGTCGGAGACACAGGTGGAGAGAGAGAAAATAAAAGAGAAAGAGAAGGGAGGAAGAATGAACAGACACACAAAAAAGAGAGAATGAGGGAGATAATAAGGGAGAGGGAGTGAGAAAATGTGAGATAAAGAGATTGATGAATGAGAAAGATAGACAAAATGGGGGAGAGAGAGAGAGAGAGAGAGAGAGAGAGAGAATGTTTGGTTAAACATTTACTATGGAGTGTAATATAACATTCACACTATTGTTCCTACTGTTACCACTATCACTAACAACAATAACCACCACTAACAACCATACCACTAACAACCACCACCACAACTAACAATCAGAACCATACCCCCGGCCGGGATTGAACCCGCCGTCATAGAGTCATTACGATTTCTTAAATCAGAACCACTAACAACCACCACCACTAACAATCACCACCACTAACAACCACCACCACTAACAATCACCACCACTAACAACCACCACCAACACTAACAAGGTGTCTTACGAGAATGATGACAGCATGAAGGTGACTGTTGAACAGGGTAATGGTCGTACAGTTACCACTAACAGTCACCACCACTACCACTAACAAGGTATCTTACAGGTCATTAACTACGAGAATGATGACAGCATGAAGGTGACAGTTGAACAAGGTAATGGTCGTACAGTTACCACTCTACTGGTAAGTAAAGCGGCGCTACATCACTCTGGACGCTACCAGTGTGCACCTTCCAACACTCTCACAGCTTCAATCCTTGTTCATGTCTTTAAAGGTGAGACAACACTCTTACTTCAACCATTACTCGCCTTTATTGATCCTTTCATGTAGTTTCAACATTTATTATCACTTTACTGTAATTACAGCATTTATTGCTCCGATATATATATATATATATATATATATATATATATATATATATATATATATATATATATATATATATATATATATATATATATATATATATATAACAAAGCAAAATTTATAATAATGATATTAATAATAATAAGCTTAATAATACTAAGCAACTTAATAATAATTATTTTTGTCAACCAGCCAAGGAACCAGCAGCAATGCAGACCAGCAGTAGTACGCTAGTCCAGCAAGGACCCTCCCCCTGCCTCCTGCTGTCTGCTGCTGTTCTCCTCCGTCACCTGCTGCTGCACCTAGGCCGCCGTCGATTCACCTAGGTGCTACTAGGTTGCCTAGAAACCTGTGTGGGCACCTATATACGCCTATGTGTAGATGTGCGTGGTATTAGTTTATTTGGGGACGGTTCTATAGTAGCTCGGTAAGATTTACAGCAGCTAGGGACAACTGTACAGCAGTTTGTGAGCTGTACAGCAACTGGGGACGACTGTATAGCGGCTAGGTGCGATTTACAGCAGCTGGGGACGATTGTACTGCAGCTAGGTATGATTTACAGCAGCTGGGGACGATTGTACTGCAGCTAGGTATGATTTACAGCAGCTGGGGACGATTGTACTGCAGCTAGGTATGATTTACAGCAACTGGGGACGACTGTACAGCGGCTAGGTGCGATTTACAGCAGCTGGGGACGATTGTACTGCAGTTAGGTATGATTTACAGCAGCTGGGGACGATTGTACTGTAGCTAGGTATGATTTACAGCAGCTGGGGACGATTGTACTGCAGCTAGGTATGATTTACAGCAACTGGGGACGACTGTACAGCGGCTAGGTGCGATTTACAGCAGCTGGGGACGATTGTACTGCAGCTAGGTATGATTTACAGCAGCTGGGGACGATTGTACTGCAGCTAGGTATGATTTACAGCAGCTGGGGACGATTGTACTGCAGCTAGGTATGATTTACAGCAGCTGGGGACGATTGTACTGCAGCTAGGTATGATTTACAGCAGCTGGGGACGACTGTACAGCAGTTGGTGAATTGTACAACAGCTAAGAACGATTGTATAGCAGCAGGTGAGCTGTACAACAGCTGTGGACGATTATACAACAGCTGAGCTTTAACAACAGCTGGGGGCGATTATACAGCAGCTGGCCACAGTTGTGTAGCAGCTGGTGAGCTGTACATCGGTCAGAGACGATTATACAGCAGCTGATCACGATTGCACAGCCATTGAGGCGACTGTACAAGAGCTGGTAACGTGCACAACAGCTGGGAACGATTATACAGCAGCTGGCGAATTGGTACAGCAGCTGGGGACGATTATACAGCAGTTGGCGAATTGGTACAGCAGCTGGGGACGATTATACAGCAGCTGTCGAATTGGCACAGCAGCTGGTGACGAACATACAGTAGCTGAAGTAGTACAACAGCTGGGGACGACTATACAGGAGCTGGTGAATTGG
This sequence comes from Cherax quadricarinatus, assembly GCF_038502225.1. Taxonomy (NCBI): domain Eukaryota; kingdom Metazoa; phylum Arthropoda; class Malacostraca; order Decapoda; family Parastacidae; genus Cherax; species Cherax quadricarinatus. The sequence goes on along the minus strand of NW_027195423.1, from coordinate 132,245 downwards.
CACAGCAGCTGGGGACGATTATACAGGAGCTGGTGAATTGGCACAGCAGCTGGGGACGATTATACAGCAGCTGGTGAATTGGCACAGCAGCTGGGGACGATTATACAGCAGCTGGTGAATTGGTACAGCAGCTGGGGACGAACATACAGTAGCTGAAGTAGTACAACAGCTGGGGACGATTATACAGGAGCTGGTGAATTGGCACAGCAGCTGGGGACGATTATACAGCAGCTGGTGAATTGGCACAGCAGCTGGGGACGATTATACAGCAGCTGGCGAATTGGTACAGCAGCTGGGGACGAATATACAGTAGCTGAAGTAGTACAACAGCTGGGGACGATTATACAGCAGCTGGTGAATTGGCACAGCAGCTGGGGACGATTATACAGGAGCTGGTGAATTGGCACAGCAGCTGGGGACGATTATACAGGAGCTGGTGAATTGGCACAGCAGCTGGGGACGATTATACAGCAGCTGGCGAATTGGTACAGCAGCTGGGGACGAACATACAGTAGCTGAAGTAGTACAACAGCTGGGGACGATTATACAGGAGCTGGTGAATTGGCACAGCAGCTGGGGACGATTATACAGCAGCTGGTGAATTGGCACAGCAGCTGGGGACGATTATACAGCAGCTGGTGAATTGGCACAGCAGCTGGGGACGATTATACAGGAGCTGGTGAATTGGCACAGCAGCTGGGGACGATTATACAGGAGCTGGTGAATTGGCACAGCAGCTGGGGACGATTATACAGGAGCTGGTGAATTGGCACAGCAGATGGTGATGATTACACAGAAGATGTTTATATCTTACAACAGGTAAATACTAATAAACTATTCTCTGGTGTTATATTTACAGCATAAAGTCTCAACAACAGTACCTGTTGATGCCTCCCATTGTTACCCACAACATAAAATAACTATATCCTGTGTTCCCCCCAAAAACATGTCCCATGTCCAAAAACCGTATGTCCCATGTCCAAAAACCGTATGTCCCATGTCCAAAAACCGTATGTCCCATGTCCAAAAACCGTATGTCCCATGTCCAAAAACCGTATGTCCCATGTCCAAAAACCGTATGTCCCATGTCCAAAAACCGTATGTCCCATGTCCAAAAACCGTATGTCCCATGTCCAAAAACCGTATGTCCCATGTCCAAAAACCGTATGTCCCATGTTCAAAAACCGTATGTCCCATGTCCAAAAACCGTATGTCCCATGTCCAAAAACCGTATGTCCCATGTCCAAAAACCGTATGTCCCATGTTCAAAAACCGTATGTCCCATGTCCAAAAACCGTATGTCCCATGTTCAAAAACCGTATGTCCCATGTCCAAAAACCGTATGTCCCATGTCCAAAAACCGTATGTCCCATGTCCAAAAACCGTATGTCCCATGTTCAAAAACCGTATGTCCCATGTCCAAAAACCGTATGTCCCATGTCCAAAAACCGTATGTACCATGTCCAAAAACCGTATGTCCCATGCCCAAAAACCGTATGTCCCATGTCCAAAAACCGTGTGTCCCATGTCCAAAAACCGTATGTCCCATGTCCAAAAACCGTGTGTCCCATGTCCAAAAACCGTATGTCCCATGTCCAAAAACCGTATGTACCATGTCCAAAAACCGTATGTCCCATGTCCAAAAACCGTATGTCCCATGTCCAAAAACCGTATGTACCATGCCCAAAAACGTATGTCCCATGTCCAAAAACCGTGTGTCCCATGTCCAAAAACCGTATGTCCCATGTCCAAAAACCGTATGTACCATGTCCAAAAACCGTATGTCCCATGTCCAAAAACCGTGTGTCCCATGTCCAAAAACCGTATGTCCCATGTCCAAAAACCGTATGTACCATGTCCAAAAACCGTATGTCCCATGTCCAAAAACCGTATGTCCCATGTCCAAAAACCGTATGTCCCATGTCCAAAAACGTATGTACCATGCCCAAGAACCTATACCCCATGCCCACGTACCCATGTTCTATGCCCACGAACATATGTGCCGTGGGCACACACGTTGTGTATTCTCTGCTTTGTATGAAAGATGAGAAATGGGCAGTAAACCCACACGTAGTGTATGAATGAGAGATAGACCGTAAGACCTGAGTCAGAATGACAGCTTTATCAAGCTGATTGAACTGTCTCTGGGCTAAAAGTTGCTTTTAATTAAGTTTTACTGTCTCCTGTGTGTTTGATCTGCACAGTGCAATACTGATTTTACCGTCAGAGGAAAGAACTATCCCAG